>NC_053436.1:857435-1045310 GCF_007990345.1 Gossypium hirsutum
ATAAGGTCCTATGTTTTTGATATGTTAGTGAAGAGAAAATAAGAGAAAGTGATGAGAAATGGTGTAGAAAAAGAAAATAAGGGTGTTATAACGTGGTAATTAATAGCTTGCACAAAAACAGTTTAGACAGCAGCAGTAGACTAATTTTGAAAAATCACCATAAATTGTAGAAATCGAATTAGTAGATGAAAAAAATATGGAGTTAAATCCTATTGAGTATAGTTTCTCATAGAAGAAATAATGTAAGCAATGGATTTGTAAATTTTGAGATATAATGAGTTTTGTGAGACAAGGTCAGAATGAATTCGGGTTCCCCTGTTCTGACTTTGAAAAATCTTAAAAAATTGAATAAAAATAATTATGGGCTTAAATTTATATTTCTAAAATCCTGAATGATTATATTTTTAATAGAAATAAACAAGAACATCATTTGAATCCTGTATGAGGAGATAATTAATTTTTGGTGAAGAGGGGTCAAAACTGTCAAACAGCAGAACAGGGGTAACTTTAAAGAATAAACTGTACTTATTGGCTAAAACAAAAATTCTAAAATTTTTATGGTAAGAATATATATGAGTCTAGATTCAGGGAAAATTATCGGATATTAATTTGGATTTCTATAGATCCAGATATAAATAATTTAGTGACTATGATGCAGATAGACAGCTTGAATATTCATAAAAGTAAATAATAAAAATTATGGATAATGTTACTTACAAGTGTGTTATCTACATTAAGGATGTGGAATGGAGAGGAGGAGGAGGAAAAATATGTATGAATATTCATCTAGCATGGCTAATTTGCATATTTTAGGCTCAGGGACTAAATTGAATAAAAGTAAAACTTTATGGGCAATTTTGTAAACATGTCAGAAATGACCAAATTGCATGAAATGGATTATTTTATTATTTAAATTACAAAATTGAATGAAATTATTAATTTAGTTCAAGATTGGGGGAAAACATGTTTTAGGGATTAAATTGAAAAGTGTTGAAATTATAAAAAAATTCTGATATTTTATAGAATTCATGGATTGTTATCAATATATATGAGAATAATAGCTGGAAATAAGGATTAAATTGCAAGAATTTTACTTTCCTGACTCTAAGGATGAAATCGTCATTAATTAAAAGTTTAGGGGCAAAATGGTAATTTTGCCTAGAGCATTAATTAAATGCATTAGAATATGAAATGAATGAAAATGATGATCAAATTTATTTATAAAGATCCGGACTACTCAAATATGAGACTTGATCGTGGAAAAGAAAAGATATCAGATTAATGAAATTATAAACACAAACAAGCAATGAGGTAAGTTCGTGTAACTTGAATTATATTCTTAAATGCTTGAGATTGTATGTTATTTATGTGAATATGATTTGAATGTTCATTGTATGAAAATTTATTTAACATTGATAAATTTGATAAAAGGAGAAAAAATCCCGGTTGAATGAAAGGAAAATTCGATGGATCTCTGAAAAGGAATTGACGGTAAAAAGGATCTAGCCCGGATGGGTGATCCTATCCTGATATAGCCTTCCCGAAGAATATGTGTAAAATGGATTTAGCCCGGACGGGTAATCCGAATTAGGGTCTGAATTTAGCCTGGACTGGTAATTCAGATCCAAGCTCATTAGAGTAGTTATCGTTGCAGGGGATTTAGCCTGGACTGGTAATCCCAACAATATTCTATGAGTTTATATTACAGGGGATTTAGCTTGGACTGGTAATCCCACTGTAAGGATGAGGTTCGCGGGAGTGTGCTCTCTGATATAAAATGTGTAAGACCATGGTTAAAAGATACCATGGCAACCTGTGTGTAAGACCATGGTTGAAAGATACCATGGCAACCTGATATGAAATGTGTAAGACCATGGTTGAAAGATACCATGACAACCTGTGTGTAAGACCATGGTTGAAACCATGGTTGAAAGATACCATGGCAACCTGATATGAGATGTGTAAGACCATGGTTGAAAGATACCATGGCAACGTGACATGAAAAGAATAAGACCATGGTTGAAAGATACCATGGCAACATGACAGAAAATGAGTAAGACCATAGTTGAAAGACACCATGGCATCACGTCAAAGATAAATAAGACCGTGGATAGGAGACGCTATAACATCTGTTGAACAATTGATATTCAGGTAAAATGTATCAGATGACGAATGGTTATATGAAATGGTTGTGTGAAAT
Source organism: Gossypium hirsutum (assembly GCF_007990345.1). Classification (NCBI taxonomy): domain Eukaryota; kingdom Viridiplantae; phylum Streptophyta; class Magnoliopsida; order Malvales; family Malvaceae; genus Gossypium; species Gossypium hirsutum. The sequence goes on from NC_053436.1 coordinate 859,636, forward strand.
GTTTACAAGAACTGGTCATATGGAAATATATGTACAAAAGCGTTGTATGAAATAATTATGAAAATGGATAAACGAAATAAGTATAAGTGCATGGAATATAATTTATGTTAAGTTTGATATAAGCTATTACCAGAATAAATATACATAAAATATATGGAAATGATGAAGCATAAAATATTGATATAATGAAAGGAATGATATATGCTTGTGAAGAAACGGTAAGAGCATGATATGTTTCATGGCATGTACATATATGATTATCTTTGATATGTTGATACAAGGAAATTATGTAATTGAGACTATTATTAAACTCAAGTGCGACATGTCGAGAAAATAGATATATCAATGTTGAATTTATATGAGATATGTGCAAGTATACTAACAATGTTGTTGTTTGATGCTTATACAAGTGCCAAACTGTTGATTGAATGGTAATATATTTATTTTATATGATGCATTGAATCGGTAAGTATTTTAATTTTTTTAAGTGATCTGCAAATGGTAGTAATGCTTTGAAACCCTATTCTGGCAGCGGATACGGGTTAGGGGTGTTACATCACATGTTTCATCACAGAAATCGCAAACGCACCTTGTGTCAGAAGTGGAAGGTGGATTCTGCAAAAGCACGAGAGGATGGTGGCGATGAAAAGGATGATTAAGCTCCAAAGGTGCCTCGGCACATGTCTTGTGGAGGTAAAACCCATAGCACTCGGCACAGCTAAAACATGGAGCTGACACCTTCTCCCCACACTTTGAGCAATCAACAACTCCATTGCCATTGCCAATCAACTGCTCCTCATTTAACATCAATAGTGGATGTTGATGCCCATAGTTCTTTAGCTCTTCCATTTCTCCTTCCTCTCTATCTTTTTCGATGCGGTAGAGAAAGAAAATTGAAATTGAATAACTCAAAGAAAGCAGAAAATTAGAAGGGAGAGATTCCAAATGTTTATTTGTAGGAGTCTGTTTAAACTTGCTATGGTACTTTGCTTCAATGGTGGGTGTAGACACTCAATTTTGCCCGGCCCATTTCAGTATTTAAAATAATAAACCCCAAAAAATAAAAATAAAACAAAGTCCAAGTCCAGTACAAAATTACAAACATATAATTTGGCCCAATCAGAATGGGCCATTACTTGAAAAGATTTAAGGTCCATCTATAAGCTTGACTCATATGGAAATATAATCTTTAAGGATATGCAATCTTAGATATGATATGCAATCTTAGATATGATACAATCTTAGATATGATATGCAATCTTGAAGATATGATCTTGTAATCTTGGAGATTTAATTTGTAGATATCCTTTAATCTTAATCGTTGATGTAATTGATCTGTACCGTTGGATTTGGGGAGGCTCAACTATAAATAGAGGCCTCTCCCTTCATTGTAAATGGCTTGAGTTCTGGGAAGCAATAAGAATTCTTGAAAGCATTCACTCAAATTTCTCTCCCTCTTGCGTTCTTACTCTCTGTGGTTTGTTCTTATTTTATTCTTCGTCTATCTTAGTTTTTCAACCTTTTTTTATTTTAATTTCTTCATTTTTCAAATATGTATATTTATTCCTATCTTTTATACATTTGATTATGCATTTTATATATTATAATATTTAACCTTTTTTATAGTTTATTTTCAAATATATATTTTCTATGCATATATATATATTATATTATCATTTCATGTATTTTGAACTATTGCATTATATTTTTATAATTTGTAAATGTTCTATTTATTCATTTTTTTGTGTATGTCATTTATCTTATTTGTGCATAGTTTCATTTTTTTATATGCTATGTTTAATTATTTCTTTTATGTGCTATTTTATGATATATATTGTTGTATAATTTTTGCATGTATTATGTTTTTCTTTTAGTTTACTCATGTTTTTATTTGTTTATTATCTTATATTTACCCTAGTATGATTTTTTTTTTCATTAAACGTATGTTCATGTTATTTAGTTTTGTCATAATGATATTATTTATGTTTGTATGGAAATGTTAGAATATTTTGTATATTTATGCTTCATGATGCATTAATATGTCATCCTAAAACGTCATTTAAAATAATATTCCGAGGTTTTTTAAAAAAGAAAAATAAAAGGCAATGCTTGATGTTTGGAAACTTCGAGAAAGGTAGTGCCCTAACTTACTGGGTTGTGACTTTTCTCGTTGAATTCGAATAGTCAAGCACCCTTCTAAGTGATTTTGAGTTTTCAAAACTTAAACAATTATTTCGAGATTTCAAAACATAGTGTCCTAACTTACTGGATATGGCGTTTTGTTGTTTCGAGATAAAAATTTTCGAAAGACGAGCTTAGTTTCGAAGGTTTTAAAATGTTGCATCCTAACTTACTGGATGTGATGTTTTGACTCGTTTGAAATAAGTGAGCTTTAATTTTCAAAATTGAGACATTCTAATTAAAAGAGGTTTGCATCTTAAAACTTTCAAATTTCCGACATTAAAGACACTTGATAATCAATTAGGTACCAATTTTTGGGCGTTACGAAGGTGCTTACCCTTCCTCGTACGTAATCGACTCCCGAATCCATTTTCTCGACTTTCGTAGACCAAAATTAATGTTTTAAAACAAAACATTTTATAAGGTGATCCAATCACACCTAAAAAGATTGGTGGCGACTCCTGTTTTCGTTTTTCTTAAAGTCGATTCCCATTTTCCAAAACTCGATTTAAAAATGGTTTCGACAGTGGGTTGCCTATATCTATATACGTTTCTTCTTTATAATTACTATGAATGGGATGCAATGGGTTTGAGTGTATTAGATAATAAATTTTGAGAATTTTTTTTTCCTTTTATTCTTTGCTTTGTGGATTAGATAATAAATATTGGATGGGGTAAGTGTTTTGGTATTGTTTGTGAGTAGAAAATAAGATAATATGACGAAACATAATTTTAGACGTCACGAATTTTTTAATTAAAAATAATATAGAATAATCAAATTATTCTAAAAAATTTGAATTAAATCATTGATCTAATTGAAAATTAAAAACCTATATAATTTATTATGGTGATTAGAATAAAAATTTATTGTACTAATAAAATATTGATTTTAGATTATTTTATTAGTTGTTTCTCAAATATTTTTTAAATATTGATTTTATAAAAATAATAATAACTTAAAAAAAGAACAAATACTCTATTAATTCTCAATCTAACCGATCCGCGTTCTATCTTGCAGTACATTGTTTGGTTAAAATTGAAAACAGGGTTCATATTTGTCCATTGCAATGTTCAGATGTTCAATAATATGCAAAAAAAACAATGGTTGTTTTATATCTTTTATAAAAATGTGTAAAATACAAAAATACTCTATAATAATATTTATTAATAGTTTAAAATTTGATTTTTTAGTATTTTTCTTAATCAAGTTAGTGCCGAACTAACTCGTGATATTGTCTAAATTCATGACGCCAATTCAATCATATACTTAAATAATAGTATAAATGTTATTGTTTATGAAAATATTAAAATATCAATATTGAATCCCGAAATGAAATCAACAGTTAAGATTTGAAATATAAGTAGAGATGGTAATGGAGAGGGGCGGATTGGTTTTTTGCCCACCCGACCCGATATACCTCTAACATAATCCAACTTTGATCCAACTCAAAATTAAATATTAATTTACTTATCTTGAACCTGACTCAAAAAATCCAAATTATACCCAACTTCGACCCGATATACCACTATTTTTAATTTTTATATATTTTTATTAAAATAGAATAATAGTTATGGTAGGGAAAGTATTTTTATAAACTTTTAGTATCACATATTTTAATCTAATATTATATACAAATGGTTTTTTTTAGTAATAACGGGGCAATTTTCATCACAAGAAAGCACGAGAGGATGGTGGCGATGAAAAGGATGATTAAGCTCCAACGGTGCCTCGGCACATGTCTTGTGGAGGTAAAACCCACAGCACTCCACACAGCTAAAACATGGAGCTGACACCTTCTCCCCACACCTTGAGCAATCAACAGTGGATGTTGATGCCCTTAGTTCTTTAGCTGAAAATTAAAGGGAGAGATTCCAAATGTTTATTTGTATGAGTCTCTTTTAACTTTCTATTGTACTTTGCTTCAATGGTGGGTTGCCTATACCTATATATGTTTCTTCTTCATAATTACTATGAATGGGATGCAATGGGTTTGAATGGGTGTAATAACCCGAATTTTACTGTTACCGAAACAGTGTATTTTCGGGTCTCCGTTTCTGAAAAACGGATTCGTAAATATTTATTAAAAATATTTACGAAGTAAAATGAGTGGTTAATTAGAGTTTAATTAAGTAAATTTAGCTTAATTAAGAGTAATTAGGAAAAATGACTAAATTGAATAAAGGATGAAAGTTGAATTGTAGATTAAAAGAAAATAAAGAGGACCAAAATGGCAATTATGCCATTTGTCCTAAGTGAGGCAACATAAACATAAAAATCTGAGATTTTTATGTGTTAAAATATATATTAAATTATTATTATTATTTGTTATAGTTTTATATTTAATTATTATTGTTATTGTTATTATTATTTAAATTGATATTATATTATAAAATGAATAAAAGTAAAACAAGTGTGTGGTAAAAAAAAAATTTATATGTGTACCAATGATATACATACACTTGTAATACACATATATGTTTGCTTATTATATAAGTATATTATATATTATTATTAAAAGTAAAGTAAATAAAAAGGAAATAAAGAAAAGAAACAGAATGAAAAGAAACAGAATGTCGAAACGAAACAGAGAAGAAACAGGGGAGAAAGAAAGAAAGAAAAAGAAAAAGGAAAATTTGGGGTTTCAAGGTTCAAAGTTAATTTGATAAGGCAATTTAGCCCCTTTTCTTGTAAATTTTGAGTTTATGGAATCCTAGAGATGAATACTACTTGATTTAAGTGAAAATTTTGAAAGTTGTTAGATTTTTAGATATTTTTCTTTTTGAATAAAAAGATGAATTAAGGGCTAAATTGATAGAAATTCAAGTTAGAAATGAAATAAGGATTAAATTGTAAAGTGATTCATAAGTTTTATGCTTTAAGGACTAAATTGAAAGAATTTCGAAATTATGGTTTTATTATGAAAAATAGATAATTATGTCTAAGTTTGGTTAAAAATTGAATAGAAATGAAGTATGAATTGAGATAGAAAAAGTAAGTGAATCTAGTTAAGATTAAATTGAAATTAAAGTAGAAATTGAATAAAAATTGTATTAATTAGATATAAATTAGTAGTGAATTAACGAATATGAATTGTTTTAATTCCCGTAGCTAATGTTGTCTCAAGAAGTTTCGGCTTAGTAAGGAAATAGCAAAGTCGACGAGGAAAAGCTTGGAAAAGCTCGAAAAATACGGTTTGTATTTCTATAATCCGAACTCAGTCATTATTTGTTATATTTATATACATATGACAATTGTTATTGTTAGAATTATGATGTTTTACTACTGAAATGGATTGATTTTGGTATGTGATGAATTTATCAAATTTATATTGATTGAAATCATTTTGATTGAATTTATATTGATTGAAATTATAATATATATATATATATGATCTATGTAAAAATTTGAAAATTGAATGAATGTTATATTGAAAAATTGTATTGATTGGAAATATGAGGGAATTGATATGAATATATGAGATTTGTGATAATTGAATATTTGATATTGAAAAGTGAATTGAGTTATATTGGATTATGAATTAATGTGAATAATTGAAAAATATTGTTGAATTGAATGAAATTGTATGAATTGTGAAAATGGGTGAATATATGTGATTATCAGAATGGTATATTGATGAAAGAATTATTAAATTGAGAAAGTGAATGAAATACCCTATTAACTAGTCGGGCTGAGTCGGATATAATTGGCATGCCATAGGATCTGGAAGTGTACGGGATTTGCCGGCTTTATCGATCAGGCACTTTATGTGTCATATTTCAGGCACCTTGTGTGTCGTATCAGGCACCTCGTGTGTCGTTTTAGGCACTTTATGTGTCGTACTCTAATCAGGTACTATGTACCGTTTTAGGCACAATGTGCCGTACTGGTGTGTTTAGGTTGGAATCCGTGTATCCGTCAAAGTCCGGGTTTGTTAATAGGGGTAAATAAGTGAAAGATAAATCGAGTGAATTTGATTGATTGAGTTATTGGAATGAAATGAGAAATTGAATTGAGAATTGAAATTGATATATGAGATTGAAAACATGAACCAAAAGGTTCATGAAATGAGTGAAGTTCAAATGGATGATGATTGATGTTAGAATGAATTAAAATGGTATATTGTTAAGAAGTAAAGTGTGAATACAAGTAAATTGTGAATATATTGTATATAATTTATACTGTAAGTAAATGAAAAGAATTGAACAAATATGTTATTGTGTTTGTTATATGACTTGTATAGAATTTTTATGGTAAGTAAATGAAATTTATCTATAAAACAAATAAATGAATACTTATAATTGTTATTGTGATTTTAAGTTTAATTGTTATATTATTAAGTGTTCGGATTATGGAAATACCACTGAGTATACCATACTCAGCGTACAGTTTGTTTCCGTGCGCAGGTTTAGTAAAGATAGAACGTTGAATCAGCATCCCGGTTCGATCCCGAATTCATTAAGGTAAAGTGTGTTAATTATTGGTAATGGCATTTACCTAGGATGTCTTATGTGTGTGTCATTTTGAAATTGTAAATGTAAGGATGAAATGATATTGTGCATTTAGTGAATAATAGTGGTGAATGAATAAATATGGCCTTGGCAGTTTTGGGTTACTGCAGTAGTATAAATTTTGAAATTCACCATAAATTGTGAAAATTGAATTAAGGGCTGAATAAAATATGAGATTAAAGCCTGATGAGTCTAGTTTCATATAGAGGAAACGATGCATGCAATTGGATTTTATGTTATGAGATATTTAAATTATTGTGAGACAGAGTCTAAATGACTTAGAGATCCTCTGTTCTGAATTTATAAAATCATTAGAAATTATAAAAAAATAATTATGAGTTTTAATTTATATAGTTAAAATCCTTATCGAGTCTATTTTCAAGAGGAATAGACAGGAACATCATCCGAGTCCTGAATTATGAGATAAATAATTTTTAGTGAAGAGAGGTCAGAACTGTTGGACAGCGAAACAGGGGAAACTTTTAGAAATAAACTGTACTAATTGACTAAACCAAAAATTCTGAAAATTTTATGGAAGAAAGGTATATGAGTCTAGTTTTAAGAAAAATTAACAGAACTTAATCTGGAGTTTTATAGCTCCAGATATAAATATTTTAGTGACTATTGCTCAAAAAGATAGTTTTGACATGAACATAAGAAAGTAATGGAATTGTGTGTAATTATTCTGTAAACTCCAGTAATGCTCCATAATCCTCTTTCGGGATGGTTTGGGGTTAGGGGGTGTTACAATGGGTTTCAAGTGTATTCTAAGTAAATTATAAACAAAATTTCCTTTATTCCTTGCAATTGATGGCGAAAGTGTTTTGGTATTGTTTGTGTGTAAAAAAAATATAATTTTACAAGTTACGAATTTTTCAATTGAGAATGATATCAAACAATTAAATTATTGAACAAAGTTAAATAGACTAATTATACAATTACCGAGCCACCAATCGGCTCTCTTACGATAATCTATTACAGAAATGACTCCAACTCCCTCGATATTTGCTCAACCATTTCAATCCCAATGAGTCATCGTTCATTAAACTAACCATATAATTAGATGTGAATGAGACATCTCTATTATAGGAATGATCCACATTCACTATCCTGCAGTACAAACTGAATCTACAAGCTAATGATAGAAACATAAACAAAAATATATAGTACATTGTTTGATTAAAATTGAAAACGTGGTTCATATTTGTCCATTGCAATGTTCAGATGTTCAATAACATGCAAAAGATATATATATAGTCTAATGACAGCTTCAAGTTTATCTAAGCAAATACACATATATCACCCAAAACTTCCCACAGAAACTAAAATTTAAGTACTAACAAGTTCATAAAACAAGTTAAACGAAAGATTACATCAAGGTAAAAAGACAATCAAGACAAGTAACTATACCGGTACTGGTATTTAATCGAACTCACAAAGTGATAACCGCGTGTCGTTTGTGCTTGTGGAATGTCTGAAACTCTTTATTGTTGGAACATCGGCAGCAACAATACATAAAATAACAACCAATTTGCTTAAGAACTAAGATGAAACCAAGAGCAAAACAAAGAACTTGAGCACTGAAATGGATGAGAAAAATCAGAAGCACTTTTCATTGATTGATAATGAAAATAAATACAAAGTTAACAAGTCAAATGACCATTACCTAATAATTTACCTACTCCCACTAATAAGAGACTTAAGCTAACTTAAATTACAAGACAAAGCAAGCTGGTATGGCCAGCCTTACCTCCATCAAACTCAAATCAAAACTAAACAAAAATACAAACTTTCATGTCAAGTTACAAGCTAACTTGATCAAATTACATATGAACTAAAATAACAAAATGAAACAAGACAGCTAAGTTAGTTGCTGCTTTTGAACTCAGCTCGATCGTGCCCTCCAGGCTGAGCTGCTACTGCTTCATGCATCCCTCCAAGCTGCCAACGGTCCAATGTTGCATTGCAGGCCAAATCTCAACACTCCTCCTTGGACTGTATGCAACAAACACCTATTAGCTTCCTTAGTGTTTCAAACCTTGTTGTACCAAGTGGCTTAGTTAAGATATCAGCCAATTGGTCTTGTGAACAACAATGCACTAAGCTGACTTCTTTAGATTGCTCAGCTTCTCTAACAAAGTGGAACTTTATCTTAAAGTGCTTGGTTTTGCTATGAAAGACTGGATTCTTGGCTATGGCAACAGCCGACTGATTGTCAACCATGATCTCAGTAGGATCACATTGGTTCTCATTTAGATCATGCAGTAATTTTCTGAGCCAAATGGCTTGATTCACTGCTGCTGCTGCTATGTATTCTGCCTCTGCAGTAGATTGAGCAACAGTTTGTTGCTTCTTTGAACTCCAACAAAACACACTCGAGCCAAGGGTGAAAAAGTACTCCGACGTGCTTTTCATATCATCAGTACAACTAGCCCAATCGCTATCTGAATAACCAACCAGTTTCAGCTCCTTTTCTTTCTTAAACAGCATACCAAGCCTCAAGGTTCCTTTAATGTATCTCAGCACCCTCTTGGCAGCCCTGAAATGCAATTCATTACAACAATGCATAAACCTTGCCAACAAACTCACAGCATGCATCAAGTCAGGTCTGGTTGCTGTCAAATAGAGCAAGCAACCTATTAAACTCCTATACTCCTTCCCATTGACCTTTACATGATCACCAATGCTTGACAGCTTCTCTCCTTGAGCCATAGGTGTGTTTACAGGCTTGCAATTTTGCATGCTAAACTTGTTAAGTATCTTCAAAGCGAATGCATGTTGGCTGATGAAAATCCCTCGATCAGTTTGGTGAGGTCATGACCCCCAAATCAGTCATATCAAATACCTCTTGCATTTGTACTTTAAACTCATTGACCAGAACATTCTTGCTTCCAGCCACTAGCAAGTCATCAACATAAATCGAGACAATTAGCAATGTCTCATCCTTGGATTTCTTCACATAGAGGGTTGGCTCACTCAGGCTTTTTTCAAACCCGAGCTTAGTCAGGTAAGCATCTACCCTATCATACCATGCTCTAGGTGCTTGTTTCAGCCTAACAGAGCCTTCTTTAGCCTATAGACCTTGTCTTCTTATCCTTGGACTTGGAAGCCATTGGGTTGCTTTATGTAAATCTCCTCATTGAGAAAACCATTCAAGAAGGCTGACTTAACATCAAGTTGATGTATCTACCATTTCTTCTGTACAACCAAAGCAAACAGTAGCTTGATGGTATCCAATCTTGCAACTGGGGCAAAAGTCTCCTCAAAATCAACTCCATACTGCTGGCAATACCCCTTAACCACCAACCTTGCCTTGTATTTATTCAATGAGCCATCAGCATTGAATTTTGCTCTAAAGACCCATCTAACTCCAATAACCTTCTTTCCTGGTCTCTCAACCAAGTCCCAAGTCTGATTCTTTTGAATCATGTCCATTTCAGCTTCCATAGCTTTCTTCCAATTCATGTCCCTAGCTGCTTCTTCATAGTTCGAAGGCTCTACAATGGCCACATTGCATCTCTGATAAACATCAGCAATGGACCTAGTACCTCTTACAGGAAGGTCATCAACATTGCTATTACTAGGCTCACTTTCAATTAGCTCCAAGTTGCCTTCAGCCGAATCCTCTTCAAACTGACTTGCATTCGAACCATCCCAGTTCCAAATCTTCTTTTCATCAAATCTGATGTCTCTACTTACCAAAATCTTCCTTGTTGAAGGATCATAGACTCTATAGCCTTTCTTGTCACTACTATAGCCCACAAAAATACAGGGAACAGACCTATTCTCAAGCTTGGTCCTTCTTTCTGCAGGTACAAGGACATAGCACACACATCCAAAGACCTTCAAATGAGAGACAGATGGTTTGTGTCCATACCATGCTTCAAAGGGTGTCTTATCCTTGACAGCATGTGTTGGGAGCTTGTTGAGCAGGTACACCGAGCTGTTGATAGCCTCTGCCCAAAATGAGTTTGGAAGCTTACTTTGGAACAGCAAGCACCTAGCCATATCCATCACAGTCCTATTCTTCCTTTCACATACTCCATTTTGCTGAGGAGTGTACACTATGGTTAGCTGATGATGGATCCCAGCCTGCTCACATAACCTCTTGAATCTATCAGACAGATACTCAGCCCCATTGTCTGTTCTTAATGTCTTGATCCTACAACCAACTTGGTTTTCAACCATGGCTTTGAACTTTCCAAAAGCTTCAAACACATCAGACTTCTGTTTCAAGAAGAAACCCCAACAAAATCTGGTCAGATCATCAATGAAAAGTACAAAGTACTTACTCCCATTTAGTGAATGGGTCTTCATTGGGCCATAAATGTCAGAATGCACCAACTCAAGCTTCTCTCGAGCTCTCCATGCTTGATCAAATGGAAAATGAAGCCTAGCTTGCTTGCCAAGTTGACAGACATTACAAACACCTTCAAGTGGCTCAACCTTGGTCATATCCTCTACCAAACCAAGCTTATGCAGCAAGTTAAGTGACCTGAAATTGGCATGGCCTAGCCTCTTGTACCATAGACCAGTAATATGCCCTCTTTTCAAGCTGACTAACATCCAACATGAAACACTTGTCTGCCATAGGTACAATGACAACTTCCTGACCAAGAAAATCTTCAATAACGCAAGAATCACTTCTAAAGAACAAAGAATAGCCTTTTTTAACCAGCTGACCAACACTTAGCAGGTTTTGGTCTATATCGGGCATATACAACACATCACTAATCAGCTTGTTGCCAGAGCTTGAGCTGATCAACACATCACCCCTGCCTTTAGCTTCAATTATGCTCCCATTGCCAATTCTAATCCTTGAGCTAAAACTCCTGTCAAGCTCCTTAAACAGGTTCACATCAGTAGCCATGTGATGTGAGCATCCACTATCTACAAGCCAACTACATTTGCCTTTGCTTGTGGTTGCAAGGGTAGATGCACTGAAAACATACTCTTCCTGAGCTTGTTGATCCTCAACAGGACGTGTCTGATCTTGTTGCTGTACTGGTGCTTTGCCTTTGTTCCTACAAAGTTTCTCAACATGACCATATTGCTTGCATTTCCAGCATTGAACATCTGGTCTTCTCCAACAGTTTCTTTTTTAGTGTGTGGTTCTTCTGCAATGAGTGGATGGTGGGTAGCTCCTCTTACTTGAATCCTTTCTGAATTTATCCTTCTTGTCAAGCCAAGGCTTCTTGCCTTTTTGATTTGTACTGCAACTATCTTTGGCCCTTGCTTGGAAGGCTCCCTTAGAGTGTTCTTCCTGTCTATTAGCCCTTCTCTACTCTAAAGCATAAAGTGAGTTCACCAATTCTGATAGAGAAATGGTTGTGAGGTCTCTCGAGTCCTCCAATAAGGATATCTTAGACTCGAATCTCTCAGGAAGTGTGGTGATAACCTTCTCAACCATTCTACTTTCAGCAAAGTCTACACCAAGCAACCTTATATTGTTCACTGTGGCTATTATTCTATCAGCATACTGCTTAATGGTCTCAGCATCTTTCATCTTGAGATTCTCGAAATCTCTCCTCAGATTAATTAGTTGTTGCTGTCTAGTCTTCTCAGACCCCATGAATTCCTCCTTTAACCTATCCCAAGCTTGCTTAGATGAGTCACATGCCATAATGCGAGGAAGATCACATCAGACACTCCATTCTGCAAGCATGCCATGGCTTTAGGCTTCTTGGTAGTCACCTCAACATGCTGTCTCATCTGAGCAACGATGGGATTGGCTCTCAATGGAGGTGGCTCGGCATCATTCTCCACTACACTCCACAAATCGTGTGTCTGAAGGTAAGTCTTCATTTTTACCACCCAAATGTGGTAGTTCTCACCAGTGAACACAGAAGGTGGAGGTGGTGTGAAGCTCATCCTACTGCAACAAGTTCAACAGCTTCGGTTTCCTACTTTCTTAAGCTTGATTTCACAAACAGACAATAACCAATAAGAGAAGGCCCTCAAAGACTTAGGCTCTGATACCATATGTTGGAATATCGGCAGCAACAACATATAAAATAACAACCAATTTGCTTAAGAACTAAGATGAAACCAAGAGCAAAACAAAGAACTTGAGCACTGAAATGGATGAGAAAAATCAGAAGCACTTTTCATTGATTGATAATGAAAATAAATACAAAGTTAACAAGTCAAATGACCATTACCTAATAATTTACCTATTCCCACTAATAAGAGACTTAAGCTAACTTAAATTACAAGACAAAGCAAACTGGTATGGCCAGCCTTACATCCATCAAACTCAAATCAAAACTAAACAAAAATACAAACTTTCATGTCAAGTTACAAGCTAACTTGATCAAATTACATATGAACTAAAATAACAAAATGAAACAAGACAGCTAAGTTAGTTGCTGCTCTTGAACTCAGCTCGATCGTGCCCTTCAGGCTGAGCTGCTATCATGCATCCCTCCAAGCTGCCAACAGTCCAATGTTGCATTGCAGGCCAAATCTCAACATTTATAACCACTCCTGTAATGGTCCAGACTGAAAGTAAGCTGGCTTATTACCTCTCTTTTCTCTTCAGACACATCTAAGATCATGTTCCTTTGCTTATCCACTTCCTTCTCAAAGTCTTTTATCTTCAATTTCAGCTCATCTTCTACATTCTTTGTTAGCTGCATATGTTCCTTGTTTAATTATTGTAAATGGTCCTCCATTTGTCTGATCTGTAAATCACGAGAACAAACCTCGGCTACGAGATTGTTTACTATTACAGTAACACAATCTTTTTCTGTCATAAGCATATCATATTTCAATTTCATTTTGTCAAGGTTCTTTTTTAAAGCTTCTATATGTATACCTTTCTCATTAAGTTTTGTCATCAACTGATTGATTTGACCTTGTAAGTTGGTTTCTTGTACAACAAGCAAGCTTTCGATTTCCCATTTTTTGGTTTCACATTGCCTTATTTTTCCTCCAATACACTTCCATGTAATTCCCATTCCTTGAGTCTTGCTTCTAAGAGAGTCTCTTTTTCTAACAAATCGAAAATTTTGGATTGAAAACTTGCTTTCTGCACAGAGAAATTATCTCTAGCATCACATAGTGCACCCTTTAGTTTTTCAACTTCATGACCGCGGTTCGATAGATCATTTTCGTACCTCAAAATTTGTGCATTTAACATTAAAATCTCTTCTTCTGATGCTTTGATATTTTCTTTACATGTAGAAAGCTCCTCCATCAACCTCATAACTTCAGAGTTCGAGTTTGAAAAACAAGCTTCGAGCTCAATTATCTGTTTTTTCAACTCCAATTCAAGTGACTCACTCTTCTTGAGTTTTGTATTCAACTTCACAATTTCCTCTTCTACAATTAAGAGTTTTAGGTTCGAATCCCTTAACTCTTCTTCATACTTACTGAACTTTTCATTCAATTCTTCATACCTTCGATTTTCCCTCATCTTCGACTTATCAGTATCCATCGCCGAACTCAAGTAAACATTGATAGATGAGATGAAAGATTCAGAGTTAGAATCTGATGAAAACGAAGATGATTCAGTCCCTTCTTTTTCAAAACTACCACCAACAGAACTGAAAGACGAAGCTTGTTGAACAGGTTTATCAGGTGTAACCACTGGAGAGATTTGATGTTGAAGTTGGCCTGCATGAAGCACATGAAGCAGCCAATGAGCAGACCATGCAACGCAAGTCATGCGGATGAAGTGCATGCAACTCGTAAAAGATCAAGCTGTTGTATGTTACCCGAATGAAATACAACAACATGCAAAAGTACCATATGTTATCTGGATGAAGTACGTTTTTTTTGTAATAGGAGACTTGTATCTATATTTGATTTGACAACTTTTTACCTGGATAAAGTTTAGTAAACCTAAGCAGCTTTAGACAGTCAGCAGGTTACTATTGAGCTGTTTTTGTGCAAGTTACTTTTTAGAAAATTTATTGTTCCTTCAATGTAATAGTTTAATATATTTATCTTTAAACAATTGTATGAATGTGAAAGTCAACTTTTTTTTTTGTTTCTCCTTCAACATTTGAGTTTTGCTTCTGTTTTTCATCTTTCAACACAAATTTTAGTTCTTTTATTTTTTGTTTTGTTATCAAAAACCCAACAAATGGTATCAAGAGCCTGTTGTCTTTGAGGGCCTTGGTTGTATTTTGTTTGTGAGGGATTAGTGTTTGAAAGAAAATAAGCAGGAGCTGTTTTTGCTAGCTTATTTAGTTGCCGCAAAGATGAGTTTTTCACCACCACCACCACCTGTTTTTTTTTGTGAAAACTACAACATTTGGGCTATGAAAATGAAGACATATCTACAGGCACATGACCTGTAGAATATTGTTCTAAATGACACAGAGCCACCTCCCTTGAGAGCTAATCCGACCATAGCTCAAATTGGGCAACATAGTGAGGACACTGTCAAGAAGTACAAGTCCATGTCGTGCCTTCAGAGTGGAGTTTCAGATGTCATCTTCACAAGGATAATGGCTTGTGACACTCCAAAGTAGGCCTGGGACAAACTCAAGGAGGAGTTTCAAGGGTCAAACAAGACCAGGCAGCAACAACTGATAAACTTGAGAAGGGACTTTGAGAATATAAGGATGAAGGAGTATGAAACCATCAAGCAGTATGCTGACAGGATTATGGCCACAGTCAACAACATAAGACTGCTTGGAGATGAGTTTAGTGATAAGAGGATAGTTGAAAAGGTCATTACAACTCTACCAGAGAAGTATGAGTCAAAAGTCTCTTCTTTGGAAGAATCGAGAGACCTATCAGCTATACCCTTAACAGAGCTGATTAATGCTCTTTATGCTCAAGAGCAAAGGAGAGCCAGCAGACTGGAGGAGCATCAAGAAGGTGCCTTCCAAGCCAAAAGCAGACCAGCCTCGAGCTCCTCTGCATACAAAGGAAAAGAATCCTAATCAAGCAAGCCTAGATCAGCTAGTGAAAAAAGATATCCACCCTACCCACACTGCAAAGGGTAAGTCATCCGGGTGAAGTATGTTGGTTCAGGCCTGATGTGCAATGCAAATTCTGCAAAAAAATGGGCCATGCTGAAAAGGTCTGCAGAAACAAAGGCAGACAGAGACCAAATCAAACTCAACAGCCAAGAGCTGAAGCTCAAGTGGTAGAGGAAAACAGTGACCAAGAAGAGCAAGTTTTTGCAGTTTCTTGCTCAGTAGCTAAAGGAAAAGCCATAAAGGGATGGTTGATAGACAGTGGTTGCACAAACCACATGACCTCTAATGCTGGCATTTTTAAATCAATTGACAGAAGCTTCAAAACAAGAGTGAAGGGTGGAAATGGACACTTCATCAAACCTGAATATAAAGGAGATGTGCTGATAAATACTCCTACAGGTACCAAACTTGTTACAAATGTCTTGTTTGTGTCTGATATTGATAGAAACTTGCTTAGCATTGCTCAACTGCTTGAAAAAGGATATTCAGTAGTATTCAAAGGCAAAGAATGCCTGACCAGTGATCCAAGTGGATCCAAGCTCGTGTCAGTGACAATGGCTGACAAAAGCTTTGTTGCAGACTGGAATTGGGACAAGCATGAGCCAAAGGATATTACTGAAAATCTTGCAACAGATCAAGCTGAAGGTAATCAAAATGGTCCTGAAATGGACATTGATGATGAACCAGTCAGAGGCACTAGACCATTGGCTAAGATTTATGAAAAAGCTCAAGTGGCTGTAGTTGAACCAAGCTGCTTTGAAGAGGCTGAAGCTTAACAAGGCTGGAAACATGCTAAGGTTGATGAAATCAGTATGATCAAGAAGAATCAGACCTGGCATCTAGTTGAGAGACCAACAAACATGAAGGTTATTGGAGTGAAGAGGGTGTTTCGAGCCAAGCAAAATGCTGTTGGTAGATCAAACAAACTCAAAGCAAGGCTGGTTGTAAAGGATTCAGTCAGAACTATGCAGCATGCAAGCCAATGAGGAGTGCTGAAATTGGCCTGCATGCAGCACATGAAGCAGCCAATGAGCAAACCATGCAACGCAAGTCATGCGGATGAAGTGCATGCAACTCGTAAAAGATCAAGCTGCTGTATATTACCAGGATGAAATACAGTAACATGCAAAAGTACCATATGTTATCCGGATAAAGTACGTTTTTTTGTAATAGGAGACCTGTATCTGTATTTGATTTGACAACTTTTTGCCTGGATAAAGTTTAGTCAACCTAAGCAGCTTTAGACAGTCAGCAGGTTACTATTGAGCTGTTTATGTGCAAGTTATTTTTTAGAAAATTTATTGCTCTTTCAATGTAATAGTTTAATATATGTACATTTTATCTTTAAAAAATTGTATGAATGTGAGAAGTCAACTTTTTTTTGTTTCTCCTTCAACATTTGAGTTTTGCTTCTGTTTTTCATCTTTCAACACAAATTTTAGTTCTTTTGTTTTTTGTTTTGTGATCAAAAATCCAACAGCCTTGAGTTTTACACAGTTCCCCGGTCAAATAATCATACCTCTCGGCCAAATTTCGATAAATACGGTAGAGTTCTTGAACTTGGACAATCACCTCAGATTTAGTCACATCTTCACTATTGTCTTCCACCAATTTCATTATTTGTTTAACATTCAGGTCCATTTCTGCAAGTCAAGAATCATTTTATCATTTACAAGATACCAACAAGAATCCATAACAACAAGAATAGTGAAACATGGTAAAAGTACAAAGACCCCTAGGAGTCAAATTGCATTTTGGCCTTTTTACTCAAAAAATAGGTAAATTAATCCCTATACAATAGATTAAAGAGCAAATTAATCCTTTCTAACCAATTCCACCATCAATTGAATTCATTTGTTACCGTTGGACATCCATCCCCCCACCAATCTCCACCATCATGTAACACATAATTTAAATTTAAAATTAAATAATCACAATAAATTATGAAACATATGAGAGATTATTTGAGATATGATTAAAAATATATGAAAAACAATTAAAACATGTCTTGTCTTAAAATAATATATGTACACACTAAGAACCACATTATTAGCATTTAAAATTTTATATAAATTTAAAAATATGATTATTTTAGATTCTTCTATTTAAAAATTTTGAAATAACAATTCTTTTTATATCCGTTTTTCGGTCCATGCTTGAGGTTCGTGGCTACCCCTCTTAATAATGTCGTCTCCAAATTTTAAACCTAAGTTCTCCCCTTGAAAGTACAATTTACCTTACCATTACATCCAACCACTTGTTGATTCCTTTTAAAAATATCTCTTATGTTATTCTCCATTTTTCAATTAAATAAAATTATCCCTTTTGAAAAAAAATTAATCCTCATACTTGTATAGACTTTTATAATATTATAGAATTTTTATTTTTAAAAATATAAAAAAATTAACCAATCATAATTCGACATGTGTCATGTATTAACAAAAATAAGAGTTAAAATACAATTTCATCCTTGTATTGATTTATATATTGACAATTTTCAAAAGGACTAAATTGAAATTCTAATATTTTTATGAGGCCAAATTATAATTTTATCATATATTAATTTAATATTTTTTAAAATTTGAGAGACTATATAAATTCGAAGGCTTTTAAGCACATATTTTCTTCTTTAATTTAAAATTTTGAAAAAAATTATAAATAAAAGTTAATTATATTATACTCGAAAGTCTATTCATAGTCATAAATTATTCAACTTTTGCAGCCGACAATATCAAGAAAAGAATTGTTCCTCCAACAATCACTTTCTTTTATAATTAAAAATTGAAATTTGATTTTCAAAGCCCTTAATATTTCAAACAATTTGGTGGAAATTTCCAAATCATCCCTTTATTATAAATAATTTGTTTGAATTAGTCTCTATATTATTAAATAAATTGATTTAGTCCATGTATTATTAAAAAGTATCAAATAAGAGAAACTTAGAAAATACTTAACATTTACTATATAAAAAAATGTCATTTATTGTTTAACAAGATTAGTATTTTTTTAATTTTTACAGTTCTGTAAATGAAATCTTGTGTTTTAAAAAAAATTATATTTTCAAGACATTTTTTATATTGCTTTGTTACAAATTAGAGAGACTTGAATTTTTTTGATAGTATATAGACTAAATTTATTTATTTAATAATATAAATTTTAATTTGGTCCAATCCCTATAATACAAGGAGCTCACGGAACAAACACAATAAATTTGATGCTAACCTATGAAGTTTTGAAAATTAAAGTATGCAATTATAAAACGATACATGCCTAGTTGACTATGTCAAAATGGGAAGTAAATGGGATAAATTCAATATGCAATTATATACATGAATTTTATTTTGGTGCAATTATACACGTGAAACGCTAATTGTGGTTCAAATGTATACTTAAAACTTTAATTTTAATTTAATCATACATATTTAAATAAATAAATAAATACATATTTTATTTTTATATTGGATAAATATAATTATTTATGTATGCAATATATAAACATAAAATGATGTTATATCAATAATCATATTAATAATTTACAAGAATTGGATCAAATCAAAATTTCATGTATATAATTGCACATTAAATCGTAGTTCATATCTAATTTTAAAATTTATCCATAAATAAAATTTTAATTGGATTCAACCTCTCTTTTGCGCATATTATAATTTATTCATGGAGGTTCACAAAAAAAGCATAATCATAATCATAATCAAGATTATAGAGTTTAAAATGATAATTTTTTTTGAAAATCATGATATTTTAGATTTAAATTTCATCATTAGTAAAATTTTCAGTTGGAACAATTTGTCCACTTCAATTGTACAAACTATTAAAAAAACCATATATATATATATATTCAACCATAAATTTGTATCGATTCATAGATCAATCAATCCACCCTCTTATTTTGAACTGATACCTCCATTGAAAATGTCCATGAATCTTGCAATATACATGGCGTATCTGCACAGCTCACTCCCGATCAAGCAAGCATCGAATTTTTCGAAACCGTGCAGCTTAGTAAGGAGACCTTTTTTCAAAGTGAAACATAAGAACATTCGGATTCTTTGTGGTCCCTCAAACCTCCATGCAAGGAACCATAAAGGATCATGTTGGTTCCAAGAGATCTTCCTTAGTTCGTTATATGCACTCTTAACAGTGAAGTCACCGTCAAATGATTGCGAACTAGGTCCGAATTCCATGAGTTGTCATCCATCATATAGCGTGCACAACACCGCTAAGTTATGACCTTCATGAAGCAGGGAAATCATATGTATGTATGTATGTACGTATGTTTTGTATGGTAGATATTGTATATGGTTGATATTTTAAGTTGTATGGAATTTGGCTCTTTTGGAAGTAAATGATTTAGGTCAATTTGTTGAGTTGAAATATGTAGGATATGGCATTTGAAATTTATGACTCCTAATTGTGGAGCAAGATGAATGTATAATTTGATAAAGGTTAAATGCCTTTGTATGTGATGTTTGAAATGTGGTTCCAATGAGGGCTATATTGGTTACGCTCTTAGATTGTATGAAATTGGCATGTTTTGAGGTGTATTTGATGACATTTATAGCCAGGATAGGTGTGAAAATTGCCTTGTTTTGGAAGCAAAAATTGGTGCACATGGCCAGGGCACGAGCTGTACACGGCCTACTCACACGGTTGTGTGTCTTAATGATCTTAGGTGCAGGGCACACACGGTCTAAGACACAGCCAGCGACATGGTTGTGTGACCCAACATCAAATGCACACACGGGTAGGCACACGGCCGTGTGACCTTAATTCGAATATACACACGGGCGGACACACGGTCGTATGTCTCGACTTCGAATGTCCACACAGCCTAGGCTGTGACACACGGCCGTGTGTCCCTTATTTTCAAAATTTTCATCTTTTTCCTAACTTTTCCGTTTTGTTTCAAATAGACCTCAGAATATTTCCAATTTATTTTTAGGACCTCGTAAATTCAGTTTAAGGCCCGTAAGTCTATGTTTATTGTGAATTGCTTGTGATTTGATTAATTGTAATTATATTGAATAATTGTTTTTAAGTAGTGTTAAATGTTTGAAATGTTATCGTAATACTCCATGACTTCAATCCGGCGACAGACACTGGTTAGGGGTATTACATATTTTTCTTAAGTTTAAATTGTCCTTTATAAATTTTATATAAATGCATGAAAAATACAAAAATACTCTATAATAATATTTATTAATCATTAAAAGTTGGGTTTTTAATACTTTTCTTGATCGAGTTAGTGTCGAGCTAACTCGTGATACTGTCTAAATTCATGATGCCAATTCAATCATACACTTAAATAATAGTATAATTGTTATTGTTTACGAAAAGATTAAAATATCAATGTTGAACCCTGAAATGAAATCAACAGTTAAGATTTAAAATATAAGTAGAGATGGTAATGGAGTGGGGCGTAATGGTTTTTTGTCCACCCGACCCGATATACATCTAACATAATTCGACTTTGATCCAACTCAAAATTAAATATGAATTTACTTATCTTAAACCTGACTCGAAAAATCAAAGTTACACCCAATATCGATCGATATACCACTTCTTTTAATTTTTTTATATTTTTTTATTAAAATAGAATAATAGTTTTAAAGTTTTTAATGATAACATTACTTTTTTTTGTAGTTATAGTTAAGCTAGGGAAAATATTTTTATAAATTTTTATTATCATATATTATAATCTAATATTATATATAAATGGTTACTTTGGTAATTACGGGGAAAATTTTTCTAAATCGAAGAAAGAATTGTATGAAATTGTAATTCCACGTCATCCGTATCCTTTTCTAATACAAAAATGACAAATCAGAATTTAAGATTTAATCCATGTACTTTAAAAGTTAAAATTTCAAATATCCTACTTCTACGATTTGAAAATTCTAGTTCAATTATTATTA
Source organism: Gossypium hirsutum (assembly GCF_007990345.1). Lineage (NCBI taxonomy): Eukaryota > Viridiplantae > Streptophyta > Magnoliopsida > Malvales > Malvaceae > Gossypium > Gossypium hirsutum. The sequence continues at coordinate 881,195 of NC_053436.1, forward strand.
TTTGAAATTTTTTTGTCAAAAAAATTAAACTTAACATGTTTATTTTTTTTTATCAATCATATGAAATATTATATGATGGCAATCTAATTAACATGCCAAATTGGAAGATTTTGATGGAAATTATTAACAATGTTAAAGATTGGAATGAGATCTTTAAATCAGAAAAGTAAGAGGACTAAATTTTAAATTTTATCTAAGTCAAAGGACTAACAACATATTTTCACAAAAGAAATTGATAGACTAATTTAGGTTTTAGACTAAACAAAATTTTCATATCCAACTATATTCAACTTGTATAAATATGGAAGGTAGCATATAATAATTTTTCATGGAATCTAAGGACAAAAAATAATTAACATACTAGCATGTAAGAAAAAGAAGAAATAAGGAAATCATATAAATTGTATTATCATATATTTACAGTTCAAACCTCACAATTTTCAACCTAAAAACATTACATTGTTTAAACTCACAATTGAAAAGCTAAATAAAAGTAGCAACCATTAACAACAACCACACACTATTCTTTTGTAAAACTGAAGCCGCAATTTTCAGCACCTACCATAGATCGCTCAGACTAGGCATTTCCAATGTGAAATATACTTGCATCCTGGTTCTGCACATTCAAGAGAAAGATCTTTACAATGCTCACCACATTTAACACATTCAGGGTAGTAAGGAAATTTCTTGACAAAAGTGAGAGGGTGTGGATGGTCTCCTTCATTGTAGGTGCTCCCAAGTTTTACGAATGGATATTTTCCAAGAATGCAATCCACGTGAGCAGAAGTGTCACAAGTTTCGCAATAGTAAAACCAGTGCTTTGGATCTCTTTTTTCCTCACAAATGTCACAATAATGATATTTTGCATAATCATTAATCTTGTCATAAGAGAGTGCAAGAAGATGTTCATCGCATTTATGTCTAACTGTAGTTGGTCGTAGAACACAACGAAGTCATAAATGAAAATTACAATCCTTACAACCATCTGCGCCATTGAAATCCACCCCACAAGCACTACACTGCCCCTTATTATCATAATAGAAAAGAAGAGGGTGTTTATGCCCTGGAATTTTTACAACATCTTGGAAATGGTGAGTCATACATCGAAGGCATACTGGACTCCCACATTCATTACATTTATAAGAAAATCCATTAGAAATGAACCAGCATGATTCACATTTGAACATGCAGTCTGAAGTAAGGATGATGGGTTTTAATCCAGAAAATTGCGTTCCTCTACAAATATGAGTCGGAACAAGTGTCATCTTAGGTAATTCAGCACAAGATTTTTGAAGAAAGAAATCACACCGCGAGCAATGGTAAAACTTAGCGGAGATCAATAATAAGCACCCATCACAACATTTATCACCATGCTCTCTGATTTTGTCACTTAACATCAAGTAGTGTTTATGCTTGAAATATTCTATTACTGTGGCTTCTCCAGCATCATTCCTCTCAAGAACCTCAGTGATGGAGCTAATTGTTGGAATATTTTCAAATATTTATAGTATCCCAATAACTATAAATGAATGGGTGTAATTAATCAAAAGATAAAACTTTTGGTCATTGGTCAAAAGTTATATCATTTGATTTTTTAAAAAAGAATTATAACTATTCAAAAAATATTATTTGAATAGTTACAAAATTAAATGAATAATTATTATTATTTATTTATTCATAAAGACACCTATTGAAAGATGTCTCTATGAAGAGACATGAAAATTCCTATAAATAGGAATGGGATTTCATTTGGAAATTAGATCAACAAATTCTAATATTATTTCTTCTCTTCCTTCATTTTCTAATATTATTAGATTATTCTATAAAGTATTGCTGCAGAAATCCTTTGTAGAAATTGAGTTTTTGTTATACATTACTCAGTGCATAGTGGACTATTCTCGTCAGTGCAAAACGCAAATAGTCATTGGCTTCATTGTATCCTCGAGGTTAATTTGCTTAGAACTCGTTTGCACACTGAAGATAAGTGGGGGCGAATATAACCTTAAAGATAGTGGCTTGATACACGCCTTGGAGCCTGTCCTATTTCTTCTTTTTCTTTTCGAGTTCCGATCGTGTGTTCGAGTTTTTTCCTTACCGGAGTTTTGTACTAACACTAACAGGTATATCAAGAGATTTGTCATCTTCATTTTCCTCTGAAACTATGCAATACCATTTCTTTTCTTTCAGTGCACAATTCACATGGAATATAACATTGCAATATTCACAGAAGTAACTACCGTGCTCTGTATCGACAACTTCATGGCACCATATGCAATTCAAACTTTTAAAATATTCCTTGTGAATGAAATACTTGTGAAAAACACGATGGACATGCAACCTGTGTTGGATAATGCGTGGCAATGAAACGCATTTTTTATGGACCATAATACTGCATGTACCACATGTATAGGCAACATGATGTCCTTCAGTGCCACAAGCATCACAAATGTTTGGTATTTGTCTCCAAAACAAGGTGAATTGGTGTTGATGACTTTTATCTTCGATGTCCGGAAACAGTGACGCACATTCAATGTGAATAGCCAACTTACAAGGTGAACAACCATATACAAGTCCTCTATTTGGAGTTACTTGGCATATCTTGCAAGAAAGCCGTTCACTATTAAATTGTAGAAGAAGAGGATGTTTGCGATGGCACACATGACCCATTTTGGGAGGAAGCTCAGTACACTTCTTATGCAAATTAAACCCACAATCAAGAGAGAAGTATGTATAAATTGCTAATGGTTCCCAACACACAAAGCACTTACCCAGGATTCCACTATCGTTTTTAGAGGAAAACGATGGATCCTCAAGGGCAACATGCTCAAGCTCTTTCAAATTTCTTTCAGCAATATTAAATGTAAACAAAGCACATTTAATATGAAAGTCCAAGCCACAAGAGCAATGGTAAATGAACTTCTCACATGTTTCATCACAGAAATCGCAAACGCACCTTGTGTCAGAAGTGTAAGGTGGATTCTGCAGAAGCAGGAGAGGATGGTGACGATGAAAAGGATGATTAAGCTCCAAAGGTGCCTCGGCACATGACTTGTAGAGGTAAAACCCACAGCACTCCACACAGCTAAAACATGGAGCTGTGTTGAACATGGACTGTAAAGCAACAAAGGAGCAACTTGGTGCATTTTGTTTATTTTGTTTATTTTTAATATTTGTAATGATAGCTATAATTGAAACAAGTTGATATGCAACTTGGTTTCATAATAATAGCTAATATGCTTTCATAATGATAGCTATAATGCTTTCATCTTTTTAATTATTAATTGGCAAGTTGCCAAATTTAGTGGAAATTGTTAGGTAAACATTCCAGCTATAATGCTTTCGTCTTTTTAATTATTAATTGGCAAGTTGCCAAATTTAGTGGAAATTGTTAGGTAAACATTCCACTTTTGTAATTCTTATATATTTTGTAATGGAAATGAAAGTGTGTACTTCTCATTCGGCTATTTTTTACCCTATCAATTTTTGCTTGCTGTTTTCATGAGCTTATGCTCTTTGTTGTTCATTGTTGCTGCTGTTTTTTTTCCAACAAATGGTAATCAGAGCCTCTTGTCTTTGAGGACCTCTGTTGTTTAAGTTTTTTTGTTTCAAAATAAACTCAAAAATCGTGTTTGTCAAACCAGTTTCAGCAACATGAGCTTTGCACCTCCTCCACCACCAATTTTTACTGGAGAAAACTACCACATTTGGACAGTTAAAATGAAAACTTACCTCCAAGCACTTGATCTGTGGAGTGCAGTTGAAAATGATGTCGAGCCACTACCATTGAGAGCAAATCCAACCATTGCTCAGATCAAGCAACATAGTGAGGAGCGAGCCAAGAAGCATAAAGCCATGGCCTGCCTACAGAATGGAGTGTCTGATGTAATTTTTACTCGCATCATGGCCTGTGACTCACCCAAACAAGCTTGGGACAAGCTGAAAGAGGAGTTCATGGGATCAGACAAGACAAGGCAGCAACAAGTAATTAATCTTAGAAGGGAGTTTGAAAATTTGAAGATGAAGGAGTCAGAAACTATCAAGCAATATTCTGATAGGATTATGGCTACTGTCAATAATATTAGACTCCTTGGAGAAGATTTCAGTGACAGCAGGGTTGTTGAGAAGGTTATTACCACCTTACCTGAAAGGTTTGAGTCAAAAATCTCCTCATTGGAGGACTCGAGAGATCTCACAACCATTTCTTTGTCTGAGTTGGTTAACTCACTTTATGCACTTGAGCAGAGAAGAGCAAGTAGGCAGGAGGAAAGTCCTGAAGGTGCTTTTCAAGCAAAGGTCAGAGAAGGCTCTAGCTCAAGTCAGAAAGCTAAGAAGCCTTAGTTTGAAAAAAGGGAAAGATCAAAGAAAGATGTCGGTAGAAGGAGGTTTCCACCATGCATTCACTGCAAGAAGACTAACCATTTGGAGAAGTATTGCTGGAACAAACCAGACATCCAATGCAAGAGCTGCAAGCAGTATGGTCATCATGAAAAGATTTGTAGAAATCAAGAAAAGTCACAAACTCTGCCAGTACAAGCCAAGACTGCTGAAGATCTTCAAGCTCAGGAGGAGCATGTCTTCACTGCCTCATGTTCTACAACCACAAGCAAATCCAAATGCAGTTGGCTTATGGATAGTGGCTGCTCACATCACATGGCATCAAATGAGAGCCTGTTCAAGGATCTTGACAGGAGTTTTGCTTCAAAGGTCAGAATAGGCAATGGGAATCTGATTGAAGCTAAAGGCAGAGGTGATGTTGTGATCAACACTAGTTCAGGTAACAAGGTTATTTCAGATGTGCTTTATGTACCTGAAATAGATCAAAATCTACTTAGTGTAGGTCAGCTGGTTAAGAAAGGCTACTCTCTAGTTTTCAAGAATGATTCTTGTGTTATTAATGATATTCTTGGTAGAAAAGTTATTTCAGCACCCATGGCAGATAGGTGTTTTATGTTGGATGTGAGCCAACTTGAGAAAAGTGCCTATACAAGCTCAGTTGACAATACTGATCTTTGGCACAAGAGGTTTGGCCATGTTAACCTCAAATCACTTGATTTGCTGTACAAAATGAACATGACAGAGGACATGGTGAAGGTTAGTGCAAGTGAAGGTGTTTGTGAAGTGTGTCAGCTTGGCAAGCAGGCCAGGTTACCTTTTCCAGTAAACCAAGCATAGAGGGCTCGAGAAAGACTTGAATTGGTGCACTCAGATGTCTGTGGACCAATGAAGACTCCTTCACTGAATGGCAGTAAGTATTTTATAATGTTTATTGATGATCTGACTAGATTTTGCTGGGTTTATTTCATGAAACAAAAGTCAGAAGTGTTTGAAGTTTTTGGAAAGTTCAAGGCATTGGCAGAAAATCAAATAGGCTGCAGGATTAAGGCCTTGAGGACAGACAATGGTTCTGAATACTTGTCTGAAAGATTTCAGAAGCTATGTGAGCAGGCTGGGATTCATCATCAATTGACCACAGTGTATACTCCTCAGCAAAATGGAGTATGTGAAAGGAAGAACAGAACAGTGATGAACATGACTAGGTGTTTGTTGTTTCAAAGCAAGCTTCCAAACATTTTTTGGGCTGAAGGTGTCAACACCTCAGTGTACCTGCTCAATAGGCTGCCAACACATGCTTTAAATGATAAAACTCCTTTTGAAGCATGGTATGATCTTAAACCAACAGTTTCCCATTTAAAAGTGTTTGGTTGCATGTGTTTTGTACTTGTCCCTGCAGAAAGAAGAACCAAGCTTGAGAAGAGATCAGTTCCTGGTATATTTGTTGGCTACAGTAGCTACAAGAAGGGCTACAGAGTATTTGATCCTTCAACCAAGAAGATTTTGGTAAGCAGGGATGTCAAATTCGATGAAGGAAGGTTTTGGAGTCTAGATGGCTTTAACACAAGTCAGTTTGAAAAAGAGCAGATTGACAACAATCTGGAATTGGCAGAAAATGAAGTCAGTAATGCCAATGTAGATGATACTCTTGTGAGAGGGACCAGGTCTATTGTTGATATCTACCAAATATGCAATGTGGCCATTGTTGAGCCTTCAAGCTATGAATAAGCTGCAAGAAGCAAGAGCTGGAAGAAGGCTATGGAGGCTGAAATCGACATGATCCATAAGAATGACACTTGGGATCTGGTAGACAGACCTGATCAGAAGAAGGTCATAGGTGTCAAATGGGTTTTCAGGACCAAATTCAATGCTGATGGCTCTTTGAACAAGCACAAGGCAAGGCTTGTGGTGAAAGGGTACAATCAACAGTTTGGCATTGATTTTGAGGAGAATTTGCTCCAGTAGCAAGGCTGGACACCATAAAGCTCCTGTTTGCTTTGGCTGCACAGAAACAGTGGAAGGTCCATCAGCTTGATGTCAAGTCAGCTTTCCTGAATGGCTTCCTTAAAGAGGAGATTTATGTTGAACAGCCTGATGGATTTAAAGTCCAAGGAAAGGAGGACAAGGTTTACAAGCTGAAGAAGGCACTCTATGGACTAAAATAGGCTCCTCGAGCCTGGTATGACAGGATAGATGCTTACCTGTCTAAGCTCAATTTCGAGAAAAGTTTGAGTGAGCCAACTTTGTTTATAAAGAAGTCCAAAGATGAGACTTTGCTGATTGTCTCAATATATGTAGATGATCTATTAGTGACTGGAAGCAGGGTCGATTTGATTCAGGAGTTCAAGAAGAATATGCAAGACATGTTTGACATGACAGACTTGGGAATCATGACTTCCTTCCTTGGTATGGAAGTAGACCAGTCTGATCAAGGCATTTTTATCAGCCAGCATGCATTTGCCTTGAAAATTCTCACTAAGTTTCATATGGAAAACAGCAAACCAGTGAGCACACCATTAGCTGTGGGAGAGAAACTAAGCAGCTTTGGAAATGAAGAAAAGGTAGATGAAAAGGAGTATAGAAGCCTGATTGGATGTTTACTTTACTTGACAGCAACCAGACCTGACCTTATGCATTCAGTTAGTCTACTGTCTAGATTCATGCACAGCTGCAATACAACTCATTTGAAAGCAGCAAAGAGAATACTCAGGTATGTCAAAGGTACTTTGAAGTTTGGTGTAATGTTCAAGAAAGGAAGTGAGCTGAAATTAACTGGCTACTCAGATAGTGACTGGGGTGGATCAGTTGATGATATGAGAAGTACTTCAGGCTACTTCTTTACACTTGGTTCGGGAGTTTTCAGTTGGAGTTCAAAGAAGCAACAAACTGTTGCTCAGTCTACTGCTGAAGCCGAATACATAGCAGCAGCTGCAGCAGTGAATCAAGCCATTTGGCTTAGGAAGTTGCTATGTGATTTGAATGAAGAACAGCTCAAGCCTACTGAAATTTTGGTGGATAACCAGTCAGCAGTTGCCATCTCTAAAAATCCTATTTTTCATGGCAAAACCAAACATTTTAAGCTCAAGTTTTACTTTGTTCGAGAAGTTGTCCAATCCAAAGAAGTGAGTCTAATACATTGCAGCTCACAAGATCAATTAGCTGACATTTTGACAAAGCCTCTTGGCACAATCAGGTTTGAATTTCTAAGGAAATCAATTGGTGTTTGTTGCCTACAGTCCAAGGAGGAGTGTTGAACATGGACTGTAAAGCAACAAAGGAGCAACTTGGTGCATTTTGTTTATTTTGTTTATTTTTAATATTTGTAATGATAGCTATAATTGAAACAAGTTGATATGCAACTTGGTTTCATAATAATAGCTAATATGCTTTCATAATGATAGCTATAATGCTTTCATCTTTTTAATTATTAATTGGCAAGTTGCCAAATTTAGTGGAAATTGTTAGGTAAACATTCCAGCTATAATGCTTTCGTCTTTTTAATTATTAATTGGCAAGTTGCCAAATTTAGTGGAAATTGTTAGGTAAACATTCCACTTTTGTAATTCTTATATATTTTGTAATGGAAATGAAAGTGTGTACTTCTCATTCGGCTATTTTTTAGCCTATCAATTTTTGCTTGCTGTTTTCATGAGCTTATGCTCTTTGTTGTTCATTGTTGCTGCTGTTTTTTTTCCAACAAGCTGACAAGTTCTCCCCACACCTTGAGCAATCAACTACTCCATTGCCATTGCCATTGCAAATCAACTGCTCCTCATTTAACATCAACAGTGGATGTTGATGCCCATAGTTCTTTAGCTCTTCCATTTCTCCTTTCTCTCTTTCGATGTGGTAGAGAAAAAGAAATTGAAACTGAAGAACTAAAAGAAAGCAGAAAATTAGAAGGGAGAGATTCCAAATCTTTATTTGTATGAATCTCTTTTAACTTGCTATGGTACTTTGCTTTGCCTATATATATTTCTTCTTTATAATTACTATGAATGGGATGCAATGGGTTTGAGTGTATTCTAAGTAAATTATCAAAAAAAATTCCTTTATTCTTTGCTTTGTGGATTAGATAATGTATATTGATAGTGAAAGTGTTTTGATATTGTTTGTGTGTAAAAAAATATGATAATATCATGTTAACAATCAAATTATTCTAAAAAAATTTAAATTAAATCATTTATCTAATCGAAAATTAAAATCTTATTTAATATATTATGGTGATTAGAATAAAAATTTTGAACAAAACTAAATAGACTAATTATACAATTACCGAGCCACCAATCGACTCTTAAAATAATCTGTTACAGAGACGACTCTAACTCCCTCGGTATTTGCCCAACCACTTCAATCCCAATGGGGTCATCATTCATTAAACTAACCATATAATTATATGTGAACGAGACATCCCTATTTGAGGAATGATCCACATTCACTGCGGTACAAACTGAATCTACAAGCTAATGATAGAAACATAAACCAAAATATAGAGTACATTGTTTGATTAAAATTGAAAACATGGTTCATATTTATCCATTGCAATGTTCAGATGTTCAATAACATGCAAAAGATATATATATATAGTCTAATGACAGCTTCAAGTTTATCTAAGCAAATACATATATCACCCAAAACTTCCCACAGAAACTCAAATTTAAGTACTAACAAGTTCATAAAACAAGTTAAACGAAAGATTACATCAAGGGAAAAAGACAATCAAGACAAGTAACTATACCGGTACTCGTATTTAATCGAACTCACAAAGCGATAACCGCGTGTCGTTTGTGCTTGAGGAATGTCTGAAAATCTTTATAACCACTCCTGTAATGGTCCAGACTGAAAGTAAGCTGTCTTATTACCTCTCTTTTCTCTTCAGACACATCTAAGATCATGTTCCTTTGCTTATCCACTTCCTTCTCAAGGTCCTTTATCTTCATTTTCAACTCATCTTCTAGATTCTTTGTTAGCTGCATATGTTCCTTGCTTAATTGTTGTAAATGGTCCTCCATTTGTCTGATCTGTAAATCACGAGAACGAACCTCGGCTACGAGATTGTTTACTGTTGCAGTAACACAATCTTTGTCTGTCATAAGCATATCATATTTCAATTTCATTTTGTCAAGGTTCTTATTCAAAGCTTCTATGCGTATACCTTTCTCATTAAGTTCTGTCCTCAATTGATTGATCTGACCTTGTAAGTTGGTTTCTTGTACGACAAGCAAGCTTTCGATTTCAGATTTTTTGGTCTCACATTGCCTTATTTTTTCCTCCAATAAATTTCCATGTAATTCCCATTCCTCGAGTCTTGCTTCTAAGAGAGTCTCTTTTTCTAACAAACCGAAAATTTCGGATTGAAAACTTGCTTTCTGTATAGAGAAATTATCTCTAGCATCACATAATGCACCCTTTAGCTCTTCAACTTCGTGACTGCGGTTCAATAGATTGTTTTCGTACCTCAAAATTTGTGCATTTAACATTACAATCTCTTCTTCTGATGCTATGATATTTTCTTTACTTGTAGAAAGCTCCTCCATCAACCTCATAACTTCAGAGTTCGAGTTTGAAAAACAAGCTTCGAGCTCAATTATCTGTTTTTGCAACTCCAATTCAAGTGACTCACTCTTCTTGAGTTTTGTATTCAACTTCACAATTTCCTCTTCTGCAAGTAAGAGTTTTAGGTTCGAATCCCTTAACTCTTCTTCATACTTAGTGAGCTTTTCATTCAATTCTTCATACCTTCGGTTTTCCCTCATCTTCGACTTATCAGTATCCATCGCCGAACTCAAGTAAACGTTGACAGATGAGATGAAAGATTCAGAGTCAGAATCTGAATCTGATGAAAACGAAGATGACTCAGTCCCTTCTTTCTCAGAACTACCACCAACAGAACTGAAAGACGAAGCTTGTTGAACAGGCTTATCAGGTGTAACCATTGGAGAGATTTGATCCAAACCACTATCAGGGCCTTGAGTTTTACGCAGTTCCCCGGTCAAACGATCATACCGCTCGGCCAAATTTCGATAAATACGGTAGAGTTCTTGAACTTGGACAATCACCTCGGATTTAGTCACATCTTCACTGTTGTCTTCCACCAATTTCATTATTTGTTTAACATTCAAGTCCATTTCTGCAAGTCAAGAATCAGTTTATCATTTACAAGATACCAACAAGAATCCATAACAACAAGAAGGGTGAAACATGGTAAAAGTACCAAGACTCCTAGGATTCAAATTGCAATTTGCCCTTTTTACTCAAAAAATAGGTAAATTAATCCTTTTTGTGCCACGTCTTCCTCATGCTGACATACGAGGATCATATTTTAATAGTAAAAATGAATGATATTTTTAACAAACGGATCAGTTTACCTTTTTATCTAATGTGCAAAAAACTAATTTGTCCATTTTTTCAATAGAAAAGACAAAATGCAATCTAACTCGTGGCATAAAATCCTCAATTATACTTTTACCTATAAAACATAAATGCAAGAACTTCAAAAGTTAATTGTTTTACCTTTTGAATTTTCAGCTAGCCATTCAGAATTTTCAGGATTGAGATGACTATCCCACCAACATGATTTCAAGTTCTTTGAATCAACTTTGTTCATCATATCTACTTCCTTTTTTGTCTTCAAAACAATATAAACATCGTTGTATAAGATTTCCCAAAAATAAACTCAGGGAAGAACAATTCCAAAAGATGATAGATTAATTATGTTCTTGGTGTCACATTATTGAAACAACAAACACATCTGATAAACCATAAAATGCCTCGAAAAGGAAGAAAAACACAAGTTGGCACCTTAGAAACTTCGAAACATTATAGCAATAATACTCCATAAAAACAGCCATGCTCAATAAGAGAGTAAAATAACAATAACAACGAAAATAAAAAATCGAGCACACTCCTTAGAATCACACCTTAAATGCAAGATCATATCTTAACGTAGACAACATAGAAACTCCGAAACATTATAGCAAGAATACTCCGTAAAAACAACCAAGCTCAACAATAGAGTAAAACCAAAATAACAACGAACACTCCTTAGCATCACACCTTAAATGTAAGATCATCCCTTAACATAGACAACCTAGAAACTCCGAAACATTGTAGCAAAAATACTCCATAAAAACAAAAGAAACACAAAAATTAGAAATCGAGCACACTCCTTAGCACCACTCCTTAAATGTAAGATCATACCTTAACACAGACAACCTAAAAACTCCAAAAAATTGTAGCAAGAATACTCCATAAAAACAAAAGAACGACGAAAATTAAAACGAAAATTAAAAATTGAGCACACTCGTTAGCATCACAAAACATCAGATCCTGTATTTTTTTTCGCAACACTAAAAAGAAATTGCAGAATGCAGACAATACAGTACAGATGCTTGAGCTGACCGTAGCCCACGGTATATAAACATGAACAAAAAGCTCAAGGGTTTAGAAGAAAACACCCCCACAATAGTAAATTAGAAACCAAACAAGCAATCTAAATTACAAACTTAAACTTTCACAGAAAAAAAAAAGGCTATAAAGGATTTGTATACAGCTACTTCAATTCATAGATAAGGTGAAAACTTGGAACCTCGTAGAAGATTTGTACTGATGAGTGATGATTATACTTTATCTTAAAGGAAACGATTATAAACCCCAACAAACAAGTATAGCCTTCAGCACAAGCCTTTTTCTTTTTGTTCATACATAGAAAAGAAATCTAACAGAAACCCAGTTTTTGTTTCAGCATTCTCTATATCAACTTCCATAAAATTCAATCGAAGTAACTCAAATAACATGAAATCTAAACTACAATTAGAAAGAAAAAAGAAAACTAATAAGTGTATCATATAGGGAATAGATACCTTAGTGAAAAGAATGAAAGTAAGAGCAGAGCAGAGCAAAAGTGAAAGATAGGCTTAGAACATGGCTTTTGAATTAACTTTGAGAGAATTACAATTATAAAGAAACAAATAAATAACATAAAATGGAGAAAGAGGACAAGGAGATGAAGGGTGTGAGAGAGAACAAAGGCTATTGAAATTGAAAATTGAAAGACAAGCAATTTTGGACTTTTCTTATTTTCCTTTTCTTCACTTTTCAAATTTCCCTCTTCTTTTCCTTTCCTTTCACTCTCTCTTTCTTTTCCAAATTTCAAAACTTCCAATTTGACTATAAATTATTTGCTTTGCTTTTGTCTAAGAATTATTATAATAGTTGATTAAGTCTTTAACTTAATTAGCACCGGCATTATTGTTAGTACAGGAAAAAGTGAATTTTGAATGCGTTAAAACGCATTATCTTCCTATTTGTATTGTATTAAAAAGAACTGATACCTTAAAAACTTATAAATATTAATTTGTAAACAATGATTATTAAAGTTTTTATTAAACACTCGTTTGACATTGGTTTAATCCGTATTACCCATATAACTTAATATAAAAAGAAAGTAGTTAATGAAGTTTTGTCATTACTTACAAAAAGTAAGTTCGAGTTTCATACACAAATCTCATATGTGAGTACCCACTCATTTTATTTTGGGTTTAACTCTTATCATGCATAAGTGTTTTCTAAATTTGCAATAAGAACAATTACTTTTTTGGGGGGTTTGAGAACTTACAATATCGAATAATCACAATAAATTTAAAGTTCTGTTAAATTTTTAAACGTGATAAATTCTCCCAACGATATTTTCTTTTTCTTTTTTTACAATCTAACACGATTATAAAATCTTTAATTAAATTTAATATGGAAAATTAAATATCATCAATTAATTTTTAAATAAAATTATATTTGATATATATATATTTAAAAATAAAATTGAATTAAGTAATAGCCAATAAATTAATTCAAAATTGAAATAATTGGAAATATATATGTTCAACCAACCCACCACCTAATGAGTTGATTAGAAAAGAGGCGGGAAAATGTAGGGCCCATGTGTTTGATATTTAGCATTTGGAAATATAATAATTACAACTGTAAATGGGCAAATGGACAAATATCCCCATCACTCACCATACAACTAGAATCCTAGGCCTTAGCTTTGAAATTTTCAACTTCACTTTATTACAAACAAATAGTATAGATTGAATGATTAAAAGGAAATTTTTTTAATAATATTAATAAAATTGTAAAGATTCTTTTGGATAATTAAAATGAAAATATTTTAAAAATTAAATGATTGATTAAGTATTTTATTCTAAAAATATAGTAAAAATGGACTAAATCATCGATTTTCAATTCAAATGGTTTTGAAAAAATAGAATCTAGATAATAGTTAAAACCACCATAAAGCAAAAATAGAAAATTATTACCGCTATGTATTTTATCTACTAAAGAGGTTCGACAAGGGTCTTAGTCTCCTTAAAATAGAAAATTGCATGTTTGGCCTTTCAAATTTTATAAAATTATAAGCTAATATATAATAAAATTGTACTTTGCCCTCTAAATAATGAATTCTTAATTTAATCTTTTAAAAATTATAAAGTTATAATCTAATAAAATGGTAAAATTACAATTTAGCTCTCATAAAAATATATGACTCAAGTTTGGTCCCCTCCCAGAAAAGAAATTTCTAGCTTTGCCCCTGCCACTAAAAGTCGACACTAAAAGTCGAGATATAAGTGTGAGAGAGAATAGATAATCCCAAAAATCAAATCTTAGAAGCATGGGTAATATAAAGCAAAGAGACGGCAAGAAGCAAATGGTAGCAACTAATGATGAGGACAAGCTAGAAGCAAATGGTAGCATGTTATACCTTGCTAGAAACATACCTTACCCAAAGCACATTTTGCTCACCATAGATATTTTGCCGTATCGATTATACCTTATTAAGGAGTTATGCCTAAGATTGTGCAATTAACATGCTTTGCAAACCTTAAGAAAGACTTATGAGCTTCACTTGGCTCCATCAGAATTTACTACTCAAGTAAACATGACCACCCATAGCTATTGAAGATGTGCCTAAAGGACACCATGACTTATCAAGCCAACGAACTAGAGGACAACTAGCAGAACGGGAACTATTGTAATAGACATAATCTTAGTGTTTGATACAACATCAACTCAAGGATTGATAAACATGAAATTAACATGGCATTAGAGTCTATTTACTCACATCGCCTATCTCATTAGAAAGTCCAACCCAGTCGATTTATTTAGCCAAACCTCTTCGTTGGAAAGTTGTGCATGTGACTCACACACGCTATCAACAACTTTTTGCTTCTTTTATATTCCGACGTGTGAGCACTTTCTTGCCCACTTTCTTCTATTAGCTTTTTTCCGATATCTTACACAATGATTTTAACTCTAGCAAAACCCTCAATTTAGTGTTTTAACTCTTCTTAATTTTTTAGTATTTCTCAACATGCTCGAAATTTTAGGTTTTCTTGGACCTCTATTCTCTACTGTTCTTGGTTCACATGCTATTACTACCATCAAATAACAAGGTAGCAATAATTATGTTTCTTGGGTCACTTTTATTGGTTTATAGGGCAAGGATACAAGGATCATTTAGAAATAAGATGCTAGTAAAATTAATAAAAATAAATGGTTAGGCCAAAATTGATGTACTACCATGTATTTTTATTGTGGAATTCTCTTGAGCCAAAGTTACTTCGTTTCACTCTAACAAAATCTAGTATGAAGTTTAAGCTAGGTCCGAGACTTTATAAATCGATTTTAGTCGGCAAAATTATAAAGTTGTCTCAAATCTTGTTCATTTGCGGCAAAATAAATAGAATATGGCTTGGCATTTGGGTCATGTTGAAACTTTCAAAGATGAATCCAATGTTATCAAGGGTGAATCTAAAAAAAAATTCAGAATAGATTGAGATTGAATCATAAATTTTTGAGAGGTGAATACATAATTTTATTATATATTAGTTTATGATTAAATTATTCTTGAAACTGACTAAATATATATTTTTCATTTTAAGGATAAAGTATAATTTGTCATATACAAAATTATTATTTAATAATTTTAAGAGGATTAAAATGTAATTTTTTTATTTTAAGAAAAAGAGAAGTCAAAAGCCTCTACCTGCCTCTTTGCAATTGCTCTTGAATATTGTCATGCAATCAACAGGTACATTTTTCAAAAAACAATTGTTCTTCAATCAAAATGTATCCATTCAAAATTCATCAAATTGCCACCATCATAAAAGAAATAAAAGTGGAAAATGCAAATTGCAAAAGTAGCACTGTCTCGCACTCATGGATACAACCAAACATGGCTTCACTCCTTTCTTTGCTGCACACTTTACAAGGTATTATATACATACACCTCAAATTGAGCAATTAAACAAGCAACATGGTCCACCAGCAAGATGTCGAAACCTAAAGTATGGATACAAAGATGTGACATACATACCAAGTGATATCAACATTATAAAAAAAATTATACAATCTTTAGAATTAAGTATAACCTCTCTCTAAATCTTAAATAAGAGGATAATGACACATTAACGTATTTAAATTTACATCATCTTATATAGAAAACAATATTAATACCAACATTCAATCACCTTACAAATTTTTTTATACATTATAATGCTCTTACAATAAAATGTAAGAAGAAAAATATTTTTTTTATATAATAGATGTGACATTATTTGAATGAAGTAATAAATATTGGTGTTACAAAACCCGATTGACATGCAACCTCAACAAGTTGTCAGCCTCACATCAAATGCTTTCTTAGGATTCCCAATTAAGATGCTCTTAACAGTTGAACAAAGAAAGCAATTGGCTTGAATAATTTCCAAATCAGTAGCTTTAACATTTAGTGCATGGAAGGCTTCAATGTCTAATCCAATTTTCAGCTTCTATCTTCTTGTTTGTAGGCTTTTCATTTGCATTATTAATTTAACAAGATCATGGCCTGCCTTCCTTTTTGATAACCACCCTAATCTTTATCACTTGCATTTTCAGCCATATATGCAATGGTTTGTAAACCAAATATATATTCTACCTAAAGAATCACACAAAACAATTTTAACATACTTCATATCTATGTTTGTTACTCCATGTATTTGGCTGATATCCTTATTCCGAGATTGAACAAATTAATCCTTAACTTGATCAATTTCGAAGCATTAAAATGTTTGTTACTCCATGTATTTGGCTGATATCCTTATTCCGAGATTGAACAAATTAATCCTTAACTTGATCAATTTCGAAACATTAATGCTTTTAGTTAATTGCACATAATTTTAATTTGTATAATAATAAACTTAACCCTCAAAACTTACACATTTGGTCAAATTGGTAATGATGTATCAAATGAAGCCTATCAAATGAAGCCTAAAACATTTTTACATAAAATGTGTAAATAGTGAAGATAAATTGGTTGATTTTTTAAAAATCTAGATCAAATTATACCAATCAAAATTATATACAATTGACTAAAAATATTAATGTCATCCTTAATTGCCCACTTTCGAAATTGACAAAGATTAAATTACTCCGATATTCTTAAGAGGGGCCAATTGGTTCAATTTGAAATTAAGAAGGACAAGAGAGGTCTTTTTACCCATGTATTTCATTATGAAAAACTTTTAAAAAATTCAAAACCCTCACCCGAATCCGAATATCAATAAAAAACTTACATGAATATAGAAAACATTGATATCCATAACCTTTGTTAAGGTTTGCCACAACCGATGGATTAAAAATGTTTCCTTCCTTTCTTCTCACTTTTATTTCTACCAAACAGAAAGATGGTGAGACTGGATACAACATGCACACAATTGAAAGGGCGAATCAACAAATTTATTTTACCGAAAATGGAGACACTGTTCCATATTCATTTATTCCATATGAATAACAAAACACCAACTCAAACAGTCAGATACTAATCAGATCCCAAACAAAAAACATGGTTCATCATTGGACCGAACCACAATAAATTTGCATCTAAAACGTAAAGGCTCAGAGTTACTCTGATAAAAAGGGACGCTTCCTGAGGTTTTTAATACCTGTGTTCCAATTTCTCCTTTTCTTTGAAGTTCTGGACATATCTGCACACAGTTGCATAAAACATGTAAATTGACTGAGAAGATACGTGAAAGCAGTTATTGTGATCAACAAAATGTGAATGCTATGCATGTAAGTCGGCTCCAACGGAGCTCAACAATCATCATTAAGTATTCTCAGGTCATGCAGAAAGTACACCTAAAATGATGCCGAAACTGTTGCCATGCACAAGCAAGAGCAATCCGTTCCATACTACTCAAGAAGACAGAATGGTCCCTACACACTATAACAAGATGTCATCCCATGCTTGCAGACATGTTCCAACAAATGCAGATGGAATTAGAAACAACAAACTAGAAAGTTATTGCTCCACTCTGAAACAACAGCTCTAAAACCATTTCTTTCTTCTTTCTTTAGTTTGAAGAAATCAATGCCTCAAATATAAATAATTATTTACTATAATTAGTAGCAAGAACTAAGTTAGAAATTACTTTTTGTTGCAGTTAAATTAGATATATCTACAGTTACATCATCATTAACCACCTTTTACTTTTTCCTCCACTTTAGTTCCTCCAATAAGAAGACCAACAGCCAAAGAATGTAAAAGCACTTAACACCTTAAGCATGAAAAACATATTTCAATGGAAATTTCAATGGAAACTGCCAAAGTTGTGCACAGAAGGCATGTTCCCAATTTTCAAAAACAAGTGCAGTGGCATCTGCTTGGGTAGAAATTCAGTATACCCCATCTAACTCTTCTCCTGTCCAAAGTCTAAACCCTAAACCAAATGAGAAACAAACCAAGCAACAAAGTCTAGTTATATTATCCCTCAAATAAAACCCTAAAATCAGAAGTCCAAAATTAGACTTTGTACTGACTCCGGATGTTGGTCGAACAAGAATAGAGACAATCTTCTACATATATAAATAAACTAACTAGGTAGACAGCGTTGGGACTGAACCAAATAGAAAGAACATAAACTTGATAGCTATATTCTTCTATAAATAGGTTTGTTGAGCAGTACGAACCTTCAACATATCCAGTATTATCCCTTATCAGGGATGGTTTTATTCAAAAGCCCTAGTGGATTCACCAAGTAAGACCCGATGAGACCAATGGCATATACGGGAGCATGCTACCACTGGTGTGCCTCGGCTCTGCCCAGGGCCATACAGGTTCACAGGCCAAGGAATACATCAACAGGTTCACATTTAACTACGACTTTCTTTTTTCATGTATAATAGCAATTGGGTAAGATCGAATTTCAAATATAAGAAATCATGAGAGGCGAAATCATCAAAGAAATCCATAAAACTAATAGATAGATGACAGATCCATAAAGCGATTTGATGAAATGAACCCCAATTGAAATTAAACAAAACGAAAGATATGTTAAAAACCCTAAATTTAAAAAAAAAGAAAAGAAAAGAAAGAAGGGAGAATGATTATATTACGGTAGTGATTATATTACGGTAGTATTCACTCAATAGCAATAGAAAAAGGGAAATTACGTGTACGTTCCAACGAGAGGAGCAAGGAGAAGAGTAGCGCTGATCCAATTCTCGGAAACCTTGTGAGAGATCTTGCCCGGAAGATCCTTCCACAGCCCACCCATAATCTTCTGTTGAAACGGCGACAAAGCGTATACCACCGCCCTCATCTTCACCGGCTGTTTCCCCATTTTCCTCTCAAAGTAATTTCACTATTCGATTATGATTTGATGGAAGGCAAAAGTCCAATGGTTCTCAATAAATTCTAGGGAAAATTTGTAAAGGCGTGCGGTGCCTGCTTGTTCTTGGACTTGGTTAATTAACCAAACAAATCATGGGCTTTGGTCTTTGGGTCCAAACCTAAACTAAGGCCGCTGTAAAAGGGTTTATAACGTTGTTGCTGAGTTTTTGGATAAAATAAAAATTAGTTACTTAGGTAATTTTTTATTCAGCCCTTTTAATTTTGAAATTGAGCAAATTGGTCCCTCTAAAAAAATCGGAGCAATTTATTCTGTGTTAATTTTGAAAGTTTAGCAATTAAGGATAATTGATCATGGTGTTATTGTTTTCCGTTAGTTGTACATAATTTTGATTGGTATAACAACAAATTTAGTTATTAACATTTACATAATGTTAATTTGGTCTTAGTTCTAAAAAGTTCAACACATTTTAGCCTCGACATTTACATATTTACATAAATTTTGTAGGCTAAATTTGTTAAATCGGGGGCATATAAACCGAATGTCTAAACTTTGAGAGCTAAATTTTTTATTATGCCAATCAAAATTATGTACAATTGATAAAAATCATTAAGGTCGTCGAGACTAGTTGTCATTAATTTCTCACTTTTGAAAATGACATGGATTAAATTGCTTCAATTTTTTTAGATGGACCAATTTGCTCAATATTGAAATTGAGAGGGACTAGAGAGGTCTTTTTACCATAATTTTTTAATTTTGGTCTTTGAATTTTTGTTATCAACGTTAATATTTCCTAATTTAGTCCTTGCACTTGAATTCCATTAAAGTATGCTCACCTAATTTTTAAAATTCTTTTTTAGATTTTATATAATATTTTTAAATTACCAAGTGATGATGTGTCACAGTGTTAAATGTCACGTTCTCAAGTTTAGGGACTAAATTAAAAAAAGATATCAAAATTAGGGATTAATATGAAAAAAATTAGGACTAAATATATATTTTTATCTCTTTCTTTTATTAAAGTTATAAATTAAAGGAGAAATTTCAATTATAATCCATCAGTGTATTCATGATCGGAATTATTGAACTGATAAACTAGAATTCTTATGGGAAATTATTACTCATGCATAGTGAAATTTGAACTTTTCAAGGTCTCATTAAGTTAAAGTTCCATAAGTGTGTTTTGCTGACTTATACACACTTTAGCCATGGTTAATATATATATATATATACATACATTTATATCTATATACTCTATATACTCTATTTGAAGGGTTGATCGAGTACGTGGTTGATTAAAAGTAAACCATTTGTGAATCAAGTGTTCTTTCCCTCACCCTCACCCCCACCACCACACCTCTTTTCTTGGTGATTCCTTAAAAGAACAATAATGAATCTTTTTCCACCAATATGATAGCATGAATTCTTTAGTTTGTCATTGTTGCAGCTAATTTGTTCTTCCCTGCAAAGCCATTGCCTGTCTTACTTTGCAATGATCATGAAGACGAATGTCAGCAGCTACTTTCCGATGATCACACTTTTGATTCTCCTCCTCATTCCGTCTTCATATCTTGGTGACGCTGAAATCATAGGTTATCCATCATTTGTTAATGGCCCGAATCCATGGAGAAACACTCCTTCATCCGACTTTAGTTTCTGGGGATCAGCCGGTGTGGGGCCGATCCTTGTTTATGGGAAGTTTGTCTTTGGCTTCCAATGCAGCTTTGAGGGTGACGACTGCCTAATTGTTGTCTCCATCTTCAAGACCAGTTCTGATGGCAATTCTAGATTTTCTCCACAAGTGGTATGGGCCGCTAATCGGAACAATCCAGTTGAGATTCAAGCACTGTTGGAGCTTACTTCTCAAGGCCAACTTATCTTGAAAGATGCTAATGATACTTTGATTTGATCCCCAAGCACTGCAAGCAAGTCCATTTCAAGGTTAACCTTGGGTTCTGAGGGGAACCTCAAGTTGTTAGACAAAACCAACCTCACGGTTTGGCAGTCATTTGACCACCCTACGGATGTTTTAGTTCTTGGTCAAAAGTTAGCATCAGGACAGAAGTTGAGGTCAAGTGTATGGCCATTCGATTCTAGTGAAGGTTTATTTGCATTTAGTATCATTGATGGTGTATTCAATGCTTATATAGATTCAGATCCTTCTCAAATGTATTACAGATCGTTTGTCTCCGAAGATCAATCCTATGCTGAATTCCAAACTGGAGGCTTCGGGAGTTTGATAATGGCAGGCCCAGCTAATTTTATACAGTTGGGAAGTGATGGCCACTTGAAGGCATATGAGTTCAAAGAACAAGGATTGAAGTGGGTGGGGACTGATATGCTCGACACTGATCAATGCAGTTATCCATTGGCATGTGGAAAATATGGCGTTTGTTCAGAAACGGGATGCAGTTGCCCTGATGATGCAAGTGAAAACGAAACAGCTTATTTTAAGCCAAATAATTTTACAGCAGATGATGGATGTCATGCCATTTCACCAATCTCTTGTGAGCTATCTCTTTATCATAGTTTTCTGGAGCTCCGAAGAATCAATACTCGATACTTGGATTATATCTTGTCCTCCAAGACATTACAATTAGAAGATTGTAAGGAAGCCTGTTTAAAGAATTGTTCTTGCAGAGCTATCATGTATAATGGAAGGAACAAATGCCTTCTTCTATCTCAAGTGTTCTCCATGAGAAGAAAGAAGGTTTTGATTATGCCACAACTTTTATAAAGGTGCAAAGTTCTCCAATATTTTCACAGAGACCTAGCAGGAATCCTTCATCACCCAATTTCCCTCGAAGGAAAAGGCAAAATACAATAGTTATTGTGGGCTCACTTCTTGGAACCATCTTTGGTGTGTTTCTAATCTTCTCTTTCCTTTTTCTAAGATTTAAAAATGGTTTCCAAGAATATGAGGAAGATTATCTAGACAACATGCCGGGAATGCCAAATAGATTCTCTTACGAAGAGTTGAAGAACGTCACCTACAACTTCAGCAACAAGCTTGGCGAAGGTGGATTTGGGTCTGTTTTTCGTGGAATCCTACCTTCAGGTTCTGAAGTTGCGGTGAAGCATCTTGTTGGTTTTGGTCCAGTTAAAAGTCCTTCACAGCTGAAGTTCAGACAATTGGAAGCATCCACTATTTCAATTTGGTAACTTTGGTTGGATTTTGTGCTGAAAAATCCAATAGGCTTTTAGTTTACGAGTACATGGGAAATGGCTCCCTAGATCAATGGATCTTCAACAAAAACCAAGAACCTGCTCTTGGATGGCAAATTAGAAAGAAGATAATTCTAGATATAGCCAAGGGATTGGCCTATCTTCATGAAGAATGCAACCAAAAGATACTTCACTTGGACATCAAATCTCAGAATATTCTTTTAGATGAGAATTTTAATGCTAAAGTTTCAGATTTCGGGTTATCTAAGCTAATTGGAAGAGACCAAAGTCGAGTTGTAACAACTATGAGGGGAACCCCTGGTTACACGGCTCCTGAATGGTTAAGCTCGGTCATAACTGAGAAAGTAGATGTCTATAGCTTTGTTATAGTAGTCTTGGAAATTCTGTGTGGGCGTCAAAACTAACAGCTCTCAACAAGAGGAAGATAGACATTTAGTCGGACTTTTTAGGAGAAAGCAAGAAATGGGGCAACTTATGGATTTAGTCGACAAGTGCAACGATGATATGCTATCGAATGCAGCAGAAGTTGTAGAGATGATGAAGGTTGCCGCATGGTGTTTACAAACTGAATATGCCAGGAGGCCTTCTATGTCCATAGTTGTGAAGCTTTTTGAGGGCTCAGTTGATGTTGTAGGTAACATGAATGAAGATCTTTTAAATGGATTAACACATGAAGCTATGGAGACCTTTGCTTCAACAGTTCTACCCTCAATGTTATCTGGGCCAAGATGATGATCATGGAGATGAACATCAATCTTCAAATATATTTCATCAAGATAGGATGTAAGTTAAGGTATGGAAACTCTTAATCAGCTTAGTAAATAGAATTACAAAAAAAAGGACAAATATGAACATTAATCAGCTTCTTGTAAACCACCCAATACAACCGACCCCACAAACAAACCAGCAGCACCGACGACAAGTGCTCCAGCCACCACCACTTGCACCGCCACTAACCCCACCGAATCATCCGGTATGATCACGATCGCTGCCAACGCCGCCACTAAAGCCGGGAGTGCAGCAGAAGCCAAAGTCGAAGGGGATACACCGGCCACCTTCTCCAACAAGCTGAGCAACCCAAGCTCCTCTGCTTTAGAGAAAACACCGAGTTTCTCTATCGATGAAAGGGTGAAACCAAGCTCCTCCGCCTTCGATAAAAGCCCAGCTTTTTCAACGTTGCTTAGAACTTTTCTCTTCTCAAGTTTCTTAAACACATCCACTTCAATTTCTTCACTTCCTTCGTAAAAAATCCCTGCTCCGAACCATTGTTTTTCCCATTCTGAGTCGTATTTGTTTACCTGAAAATGAATAAATAAAATCAAATAAAAAAAGAATTGATGGAAAATTTTCTTTCTGTTTTTTCTTGGGAACCAAGCAGGGGGTACCTTCTTTTTGGGAGCCATGGAGACGACTGTTAATGGCTTTTTGGCGGGAGAAAAGGGGTTAAATTGGAGTTTTTTGGAAGGAAACAGATTGGTGTGTTCAATTCTTGTAAGGTAAGAGACTGGGGATGGTGTAGAGACCGCCATTGATGAATCAAAGGTGACCTGAGTAGGGAAACTTTTTCTTTATTATTTTTTATTGGTGATGGTTATTGCCACGTTGGATGATATATGTAATCTCCACTTATGTCATGTCGGATTCTCGGCCAATCAAAATAGTCTTTGTTTTATCTGGGAAACAAAGATTTTGTCAATTAGGTTAAATATGTCATAGATCCCTATATTCTTCATAAATTTACAATTTAGTCCCTGTATTTTTATTTCTAGGACTTTAGCCTTAGTTTTCAAGTTTCAAAATTCAAGTAAAATTTTCAACAGTGTTAAATTTGTTGGTATGAAATAAATTTAACAAAATAAATTTAATAGTATTAATAGTTGGACTTGAATTTAAAATTCAAAAGTCGAGTGACTAATTTTGATATGTACATTAGATTAGAGATCACAGATCCATCTCAATTTTGATATTGAGTAAATTGATGCCTTTTAAAAAAAAATTAAAACAATTTAATCACAATTTCAAAAATCAGCAACTAAGGCCAATTAATCACAATTAATTGTACATATTTTTTATTGATAAAATAACAAATTTAACCCTCAAAATTTATATATTCTATCAATTTAGTCTTAGTTTAACAAATTTAACTCACAACATTTACACATTCTCTCAACGATTACATAAAATACATAAACATCAAGCACTAAAATTTGTTATTTATACCAACCAAAATTATGTATAATTGACAAAAAAATTAGATTAAGGACTAATTCAAAAGTAGAGGGATTAGATTTGGGATGGAAAAAAATTAGTAAAAAAACCTATCAGATCCCTCTCAATTTTGATATTGAGTAAATTGGCCCCTTTCAAAAAAATTAAACCAATATTTTAATCACTATCAATTTCGAATATGAGCAACTAAAGCCAATTAATAGCAACATTAATATTTTTTATTGGTAAAATAACAAATTTAGCCCTTAAAATTTATATATTCTATCAATTTAGTCTTGATTTAACAAATTTAACCCACAATATTTACACAAAATACATAAAAATTGTTATTTATACCAATCAAAATTATGTACAATTGACAAATAAACATAAATGTTATGATTAATTGTCTTTAGTTGTTCATTTTCGAAATTGACAATTTTCTTTACATTGAGTTTCAAGATGAATTTAATTGTAAAACTAACCGAGCTCCATGATAACTATCGGAACACCTTATATATAATTAATTTATAATATATGATGACAAAATGTATTAATATTTACTCCTGCATAATTATATCTAGAAAATAATTAATAGTATCATTAAAAAATAACAACTTGAAGTGACATTAGAGCAAAGTCTTGAACTTGTTTTAATCATTTAGTCATCTACATATGATGATTAAAATAAGCTTGCATAAATGTTTCTTACTGAGATCTCTAAGCTTAATACAATCATTGATGGTTGAGTATGTAAATCACTTAAATCTTAGAACTTGCATTTCCCTTATCATCAAAAACAATCATAACTTTTCCCATTGCTTTTCTATCTTTAATTGCTGCGAATGCAAGGTTGGCCTGTCATACACAAGTAATCCATAAGCTTTTGATATTTCGACCCCAAAGTAGAATACTCGAAACTACGCCTCTTGGAACACTAGTAAATGCATATTTTCAGGGTGATGTTTGGTTCAAAATAGTTTTGAGAAATCATCACGATCTATGTTACTCGGACTCTTCATTCTTGTTGAAGTTTGTGTCCCATAATGATACTGTGTTGGAAACAAATTAGTGTATGATACTCACACCTGAATCCGAGTAACGTAGATTAGGACACTGGAAACAACATGGATCCATCTGCCCAAAAATGAACACAAATGAATGTTACTTCACTTGGATCAAGATGTAACTCTAATGTGATGAATAGTACTTGGTTGGTCCCAAGGCTCTAAGTAAGTCACTACGTGCAACTCAGCTAGTGTCAGCTTCTTTCACCAAAGAACGAAAGAATAATTCATAAAGGAGGAAAAGGAGGAAAAGGAGAAGACCGGTGGGAGCCCCTCACCTCTGATAGACTGTAAGTATGAGAAACGTGAACGGTAATCAAGCCCTTTTCCATCCAGGAGAATAACTTCCGGACCGAATCCTCAAGCACAGCTGGTTGATGTATTATATAGCTACCCCAATAGAACCCATGGACTGTCCAATTCTGCAGAATAATAAGATAAACGCTTGAGAAGGCTATTGAAGACAAGCAACAATTGATGAGTGACTGCATTGTACAACTAACTCGTTTAACACATTTGCCACCGAGATCTGCTGCATTAAAGCTATAGACTCATTGCTGGTACTCGCGTCTGAATAAGTATCAGACACAGGTAAACATTTAAGAAAACAGGTGACATGCCTTGCCTAAACATTAGCAGACCTATCTTCCTCGTTACTATACCATTCCGTAATAAAGGTACCATATTGGACCAAAAAGTAACACAGTAGAAAAAAGTGTCAAACTTGGGTACCAAATATTAAGCATTTGGAATATGATGCATCAATTTGAGAAAAAAGAGAAAAGGTGAAGTACCTTAACAAGAATGATATTAGTTGGGATGATAGGAATTTCACCGCTGGCGAATCCAATGACAAGAATCTGAGCACCCCAGTTCAAGAGCTTCATAGTTTCTTAAGCAAGGTTGCCACCAACAGGATCATAGAGAACGTCAACCCCTTTGAGGTTCCTTGACTTGAGGAACTCCTTTACACTTGCGGTTACATTTTGATTCATCAAGTCTACCACATGATCAACACCCAAGGACTTTAACAACTGCACCTTTTCAGCTCCCCTGAAAAAAATATGCAGTTTTGATATACCCTTGGCCTACAAATCCGCAAGGCTCTCAGCCAAGCCGAAGCACATTAACTTAAGTGATAGCATGCTCCTCCATCAATAACCTCTATGCCATTGGGTTAGGGATCAAGTCAAACCACGTGCAAACTCTTCAGTTTGCCATGGTTCTGCTTACTCAAGCACTACAAAACATTTATGGGGATCCTATCTCTCAACAGATACCAATGAAGCTAATAATCTAAGGGAGAAAAAAAGAGAAAGAGGCACCTGGCAACAGCAATGACAACTGCACCGCAAATCTTGCCAATTTGAACAGCAGCAAGGCCAACGCCTCCTGCAGCACCAAGAACCAGCAATACCTGCAATAGTTGCTATCTCCATTAGCAGTAAAACCCAGAATTCTTTTTCGACTTTACAGTTACATTATAGCCTCAATCAAAATCAATCATTACAAGCACTGAACTATCTCTTTCCACAATAAATCCCATGACTTCTTTATATCTATAGTTTCAATCAAAATCATTACAAGCATTGAACTAATTAACTTAATAACTAACTAACCAAAAGCAAGTAAGAAAAAGGGGGACATGCCTGAGAAGATGTCAAGTTAGCCCTGTGAACAAGAGTTAAATGCGAGGTCACAAAGGCAATAGGGAGTCCAGCAGCAGCCACCAGATCACACCCTTTCGGCACTTCAAACCTAATCAACAATCAACATTAATTAACCATTTTCTTTTTCAAATTAGAAATGAAGCCGAGAAGGG
Source organism: Gossypium hirsutum (assembly GCF_007990345.1). Lineage (NCBI taxonomy): Eukaryota > Viridiplantae > Streptophyta > Magnoliopsida > Malvales > Malvaceae > Gossypium > Gossypium hirsutum. Next base: position 908,476 of record NC_053436.1, read on the forward strand.
CAGAGACTGACAGTTGGGATTGATCTTGGACGATGAAGGTGGCATAGGAGCCTACGGGGACAAAGGCACAGACGTAGTCTCCAACCTTGAACTTGCTGACGGAAGGGCCAACAGCATCAGCAATGCCGGCATAATCAGAGCCTGGGATGAAAGGCAAGGGATGCTTCTCCTGGTACTTGCCTTGTATCTGAAGGTAAGTACCGTAGTTCAAGCTGGTCGCCTTAACTTTGACTCTCACTGCTGTGGGTGAGTCCAACTTTGGGATTGGATGGTTCCTGCTTAACTCAATAGGCGACTCAAATGAGGATGTTGGATCACCCAATCTCTTGCACAACAGAGCTTCCATTTTTTCTTTTTTCTGTTTATTACAGGTATTTTGGTTCCTACAAAGATTTTGACAACAGGGTTGAAAAAAAGGGGAAATATTTTATAAACACAATGAAGTAAATAAATACTCTAAAAGTATCTCCACTGAATCCAGTTAGTATCTATCTCATCGCCATCAACCTCGGTATATCAGGAATTGTGCCAATGCAAAAATAATTGTTAAAAGTACCATAACAGTCCTTGTACTACACCTTAGATTACATTTTGGTCTCTCTATTGAAAAATAATGGCAAATTAATCTCTATATACTTAAATAAATGAGCAAAATGGTTCTTAATTATCTATGAACAAAAATAAAAAAAAATGGAGTGGCATGCTTGTCTTGATGAATATGAGATGGACAGTGGTTCATGGATGGTAAGCTGAATTTTTTCATGATAAAGATTTTGAGGATGAAATTGAAACTATTTATAAATTTTGAGAGTTATTTTTTAAAATTATTACTAAATTGATATAATATGTAAAAGTTTAGGGCCAAATTTTTTATTATACCGATTTTTAACCGTCACCTCACCCTTCCTTAAGGGGTTTAATGGTTAAATCTCGAATAATTTGGTGACCAAATTAAAAAAAATGATAATTGGGTGATAAAAAAGAAAAGAGGCAATAATTGGGTTATTTATGGTGTAGCTTACCCAGATATTTTCCTATACCAAAAATATATGAAAATATTTATATATATACTAGGGTTTATATTCGAAACATGTGGTAATTCCTATCAATAATGTCATCTTCAATATTTGAACTCTTGAAAATACAATAATCACACTATTGCACTCAACACCTGTTGATAATGTTATCTAATAGAATCATTTTACTTCTTTGTATATGTATAAGACTAATCTATCTATTTTTCAATAAAGGACTAAAATGCGATTTGTAATATAATGTAGGGATTGCTATGTACTTTTATCGAAATTGTTCAATATTATTATAATTTTACCGCTAGAATGGGTGATGAAATGTGTATTATTAGAGGAATGTTGATGAGTTAGATAGCTCGTCCGACTGGAATTGAATAATGATTTTCATGTTTTTATCCGACTTGGCTTGATTCAAATTTTGGAACCAGCCTGGTAGATGATTATATGAATTTTTTTTAATGAAGAAGATAAGGGTTGTTTAAGGATTGAATATAATTTCTTTCCTTAAAAAAGTATTCTTCTTTCTCTCTAGGAAGTCCCTATACTTCTATCTTGTTTTACAATCTCAAGGTGGAGAGCATCGATGCCGGCATTAGTCAATTCTTCCGGAAAGGGCTCTGTTCCTCTGTTGCTCAAATTTTTGATATTTTGACACTTTTGTTACCTCAAACACCTCTATTTCACTCGCTCTATTGGTTGGAAAGGCCCTCCGGCGACCTGTTGTTAGTTTCTCCATTGCTGCACTGGAGGTTAGCTAGTGACCCACCCTACCATCACTCGGATCTCCAAGCAAAGATCTTGAGTGGTTGAGTCCTCGGGGTTTTAAGCCTTAGTTCTTGATTATTGTTATGGTGGTGGCCAATTCCCTGGCTGTGGAACAACTGACCGCCATCCCCTTGCAACCATGAGCTTCACTTGATGCCGAACTCCAGCCATTTTTTTATAGGATGAAGACTAAGCTTCGGAATAATAATTTTTGTGGTCTAAGTTTGGGTTAAACTTGAATCTTGTGGGGGCTTCACCCTTCCCAGCAGCTAGGAATGTGGTCATTTGGGGGGCTTGTTTTCCCTCCTATTTTCATTCAAGCATTATTTAACAGCATTTATGGAGAGGTTAGATATACTGAACAAGAACATACGATATACGCAATTTTTCAAGTTCTTTTCTTCTTCTAATGTCATATGAACTTACATTTTCTTTTGTACCAAACAGATCTATAAAGGATTATAAACATTAAAGCTTAGATCTTACAGTTCCCAAATCATCAAATACAATCATAACTTTCCCAATTGCTTTTCTATCTTTAATTGCAGAGAATGCAAGGTTGGCCTGTCATAGACAAGTAATCAATAAGCTTTGATATATCAACCCGAAGTAGAAAACTTGAAACTATGCCTACAACAGTGAAATTTTCAGATTATCTATTAACTTGGAAGGAAAAAGATAAAATCAACCGAATAAATCAATTAATCCCTTGTAAGCACCCATCATGAGATTAAGCTATGAGCCTATGAGAAACTACAAGCTTTCATCTTGGAGCACAAGTAAATTATGATTGTTCCGGGAAATCGTCAGGACCTATGTTGCTCAGACTGTTCATTCTTTTTTAAGTACTCATATCTGGACGATTGAAACAAAACCGATCCATCTGCCCCAAAGTGAACAACCCAAATGAATGCTACTTCTTCGCTTGGATCAAGATGTAAATCTAATGTGATGAATGGTACTTTGGTTCGTCCCAAGGCTCTAGTCACTACATGCAACTCTAAGCATTGGTTAAACCGGCTTTCAGCAGAGCTACTAGGCTTGTATCAGCTTTCAGATTTAAGACATCAATTTCGTACTTCCTCTATATCATTTCTATAGTTTTCCTTTAAACAAAAGAATAATCCATAAAGGAGGAAACTGGTGAGAGCCCCTCACCTTGGATAGGCTGTAAGTATGAAAATGTGAACAGTAATCAAGCCCTTTTCCATCCATGAGAGTAACTCCCGGACTGAATCCTCGAGCACAGCCGGTTGATGTATTCTATAGCTACCACAATAGAACCCATGAACTGTCCAATTCTGAGAAGAATAAGATACACACTTGAAAAGGCTATTCTAGACAAGTAACAACAATGAGTGAGTGTATCGTACTACTAACTCGTTTAACAGGTTTACCACCGAGATCTGCCGCACTAAAGCTATATTTACCGTAAACTAGTAAGGGTAGCATAGTTTGGCATGTGATGGATCGATTTGAGAAAAAAGAGAAAAGGTGAAGTACCTTAACAAGAATGATATTAGCTGGGATGAAAGGGATTTCACTGCTGGCGAATCCAATGACAAGAATCTGAGCACCCCAATTCAAGAGCTTCCTAGTTTCTTTAGCAAGGTTGCCACCAACAGGATCATAGAGAACATCAACCCCTTTGAGGTTCCTTGACTTGAGGAACTCCTTTATACTCGTGGTTACATCTTGATTCATCAAGTCTACCACATGATCGACACCCAAGGACTTTAAAAGCTGCACCTTTTCATCTCCCCCGAAAAAAAAATTTATAGGATTGATGTACCCTCTTCATGTAAACTCGTAGGGCTCTGGACAAAGCTAAAGAACATTAGTTCATAGGTCAAGGGTCGAGTCAGGTCATACGCAAACTGTTTGGCTTGCCATGGTTTTGTCTACTCAAACACTATCAGAAGCCCTACCTCTATGAACCTATGAGAACCGAAGACAATATCTAACATGTAAAAGGCGAGACCCCTCGACAGATAGCAACATGAAAGAAAGAGTTCAACGCTACTAATAATCTAACAAAGCAGCAATGACAACCGCGCCACAAATCTTGCCGATTTGAACAGCAGCAAGGCCAACGCCTCCAGCGGCACCAAGAACCAGCAATACCTGCTATCTCCTTTGGCAGTAAAACTCAGAATATCCTCCAATCAAAATCAATCATTATAACTACGAAATAACTCAACTCAATAACTAACTAAGCAATGAAAATGCACACATGAATTCTCGAATTTAGGTGCTCAAAGTCTAATGGCCTCAGTCTTGCAACACAAGCAAAGTCCTCATAGGAAAAGCAAAATTAAATTTGTAAGGGGGAGGTAGACTCTTTCTGGAAAAGTCTTCAAAATGTCATTTGTTGTCATTTGTTGGGCGTTGATGAACCTCCTCAATTACTAGTATTGTTGTCAATTGAGGTTTTGTCTCTCAAATCCACGAAGATCTCCAGTGTCTTGAGAGGCTAATGAGGCTGCTCTTGCTCTATGAACCTAGAGACAAATATAAGACGGGGCAGGCGGGGTGCCTTGGCCCCAGAAATTCAAACTTTCAATTCAATCCTCTTATAAATAGAGAAACTATAAATCAATATATAGTGCAATTGCACTTTGATCCTATAAAATGAAAATTTTTTAATTCAGTCCTCTTATAAATAAAAAAATTATAAATTAAAATATAATAAAATTACACTTTAGCTCCCCTAAAAATAAAAAAAAATTATTTAGTCCTTTGAAAATGATGAAATTATAAATTAATACATCATAAACTTATATTTTGATCTATGAAAAATGGGGGGCATGCCTGAGAAGAAGTCAAGTTAGCCCTATGAACAAGGGCTAAATGCGAGGTCCCAAAGGCAACAGGAAGACCAGCAGCTGCCACCAGATCACATCCTTTGGGCACTTCAAACCTAATCAACAGATCAACATTAATTAACCATTTTTTTTTAAAAAATTCACATTAGGAATGAAGCAAGGAAGGGCCGAGACTTACAATCGGGACTGGTCTTGGACGATGAAGGAAGCGAAGGAGCCTATGGGGGAAACGGCGCAAACATAATCACCAACCTTAAATTTAGTAACGGAAGGGCCAACGGCATCGACAGTGCCGGCATAATCGGAGCCTGGGATGAAAGGCAAGGGATGCTTCTCCTGGTATTTGCCTAGTATCTTAAGGTAAGTAGCGAAGGTCAAGCTGGTGGCTTTAATTTTGATTCTTACTGCTGTGGGTGAGTCCAACTTGGGGATCGGATGGTTCTGGGTTAACTCAATTGGTGGCTCAGATGAGGATGTTGGATCACCCAATCTCTTGCACAACAGAGCTTCCATGTATGTACTTGAAACTGGACTCAACCTTATTAATTTCAATTATTGCACGGTAAAAAATTAGAGTAATTATTGAGTTTTACTTAAACATCATCGATATTATTGTCAGTCGTGAATTTAAGTGCCACGAAACTTATTATCCATTGACTACAAGTAACTCTATGATTCGTATAAAGAAAAATAATGGATATTAAATAAAAAGGACACACTCACTGGTAGTTGTGTTCTATTTTGGTTGGTGTTATCAATTATTAGACATCGACGGGTGTTGTTTCGGATTTGGTTCCAGTTTTTTCAGACCCTACAGTTCAGACAACAACAATGGTGGACATGGCTTTCATCTCTTGAATCTTTATAAAAAAATCGGCTTTAAATTGAATTGAAGAACTAAGAATTATGAGTGTAGCAGCAACGGTGTTTCAGTACCACTTTCAACATATACCAAATGGAATCGCCATTAGCAGAAACACCCGAAGTCGTCAACCATATAATGTTTTTTCCCATCCCAGTTCCGGTCACCGGAATCTAACTCTAGCGACCACCGTCCCCCATGCTTTTTCTCTTTCCGGCTCCGGCGCCGGTGCCCAATACTCGTCAGCAGGTACGGTTACTATCCTTTGTTTTCCTCTTTTTTGCCTTAAAACATGTCGTGATGATACACGGGGAGTGGTTTGGGATTGTTTAAGACAGTTGAGAGGATTTTCAGACAGAGTGAACAGTATGGTATCTTGAGAGTGCTTTCCCAGGTAAATTAAAGGGTGAATATACTTGAGAGGTCCCTCCATTATAGAGACTTGATCCAATTAGTCCCTCTGTTATTAAAAAATCAATTTAGTTCCTATATTATTAAAAAGAATCAGATAAGGATAAATTGGAGTATAATTAACATTTACTATAAAAAAAAGTCATTTACTTATTCACAGGGTTGATATTTTTAAAGTCTTTATGTTTTTGTAAATATAATCTTTTATTTGAAATTGAAGTGCAACTGAAAAAATAATTTTCATTACATAATTCTGTTACAATTTGGTACAAAAAATTAATCTATTTAATAATAAAGAGACTATTTTGATCCGGTCTCTATAATATATGAACTTCACGGTGCTTTAACCTTAATTAAAGATACTTAGTTCTTCATAGCTCCTATGAAACTAGTTAGCTTACTAAGTAGGAGATTTGTTGAGTTATGGTAGTCTATTGACCTGGGGAAGCTAGAAAGGTTTCGGGCGAGAAGTAAAATATAAATGTTCGGAGGGGTTAAAATGAAATTTTATCACTGTATTAATTTATATTCTTACAATTTCTAAAAGGGTCCTAAAGCTATTTTACTAATTTTGGGAGAGTTCAAGGCTACTACCAGCCTCCTTTAGCTTCGCCACTGCTTTTGACAAGTGTGTCTGAGTTGTCAATAACCACGTAACACGACCCAAACGAGTTGTTTTTAATAAACGAGCTTCTCTGATTAAAGTGGTTGATTTGACGAGATAAGCAGTTCTTTTGTATCACATACAAAGTGTTTATCTTTGTTTGAATTCCTATAATAATGTCTCGAAACGTACCGTTATATATTTGTAGGCGAATTAGTGGATACCGGAAGGAACGAGAGAAAGAAGAGAATTGCAGGCGTTGATCAAGATGAGTTGTTGGATCCAAAACACTTAGCTGATCCAGACAGTTGCTTTTGTGAGTTTCAAGGGGTCGAAATTCATCACAAGCTATATGAACCGGAGTCACGTTCTTCGGATAACTCCTTATATGGCCAACACGAGGCTCAAACACCATCATTGGAGCTCGGTCTTCCTATGATTCTTCTACACGGTTTTGGAGCTTCTGTTTTCTCGTGGAACAAAGTTATGAAGCGTTTGGCAAGCCTCACAGGCTCCAAAGTTCTCGCCTTTGATAGACCGGCATTCGGCTTAACTTCGAGACACAACACTTTCGAGACTCAATCTAGTGATGCAAAACCTTTGAATCCATACTCCATGGCATTTTCGGTGTTGGCTACCTTATACTTCATCGATTTCTTGGCTGCTCAAAAGGCAATTCTGGTGGGGTATGTATCGTTCTTGTTCGATTGTTTCTGTTTTTCAGTTTGACTTTTATGAACACTAATACCCTTCAGCATCCCAGGCATTCTGCCGGTTCTCTTGTAGCAGTTGATGCATATTTTGAAGCTCCCGAACGTATTGCTGCTTTGATACTCGTTGCCCCGGCAATATTAGCTCCCCGTGCAATTCCTAAGGTTGTTGACACTAAAGGAGACGGATCAGACTCGAACGATCAAGGGAAGCTGCGGTTCAAACTTTTCGAAATTTTACACAAGTTCATCAAATATGTCACACAATCGATAATACAAATGATGAAACGGATGGTGGACATGCTCAATTCTCTTTATAAGAAAGCGCTTTTGTCTGTTCTTCGATCCGCCTTCGCTGTAATGCTGGTATTATGCACCATACTCGAATCACTTACAGGCTTTTGGCTAATGGAAGTGCAATGAAGCTTACTATATATATTTTCTTTCTAGGTAAGGATGATAATCGATAAATTCGGTGTTGCTGCTGTAAGGACTGCATGGTATGATTCTAAAAAAGTCGATGAACACATCATAGATGGCTATACGAAGGTGATTTATTCTTCATCCCGGGTAGATGGAATGAATGCTTAGATGATTGGTATTATTATTTGCTGTTACGGTCGTCAAATCGTAGCAGTTAAATCTCGATTTTTGTCTATGCAGCCATTGAGAACTAAGGGTTGGGATAAAGCTCTTGTAGAATTCACTGCAGCAATGCTTGCAAAAGGCGAGTCTGAAACGAAGCCCCCATTGTCGAAACGACTGCACGAAATCTCCTGCCCTGGTAATATTACTCGAAACCATAAACTCATATACTACTAATTGTTTCTGTAGTTCGACACAAATGTCCGAATATTACCGGTTTCACTCTTTTACTATCTGAATGAAACATAGTTCTGATTGTTACGGGTGACACCGATCGAATAGTTCCTTCTTGGAATGCCGAGAGACTTTCACGAGCCATTCCTCATTCGAAGCTCGAAGTAATTAAGAATTGCGGTCACTTGCCTCACGAGGAAAAGGTCGACGAGTTCGTTAGAATGGTCGAGAAGTTTCTGCAACGAGCTTTCGGTGGTTTAGTGTAACCATCTCTACAAGTAGTAACCTGAAATCTGTATTAGGATAACATCATGTCTCTTAGAATTAGACATCACTGTGTTCATGTTATAGAATACATCATGTCTGTAGATGCTGAACATTTTGTAAACAATGGCGGATGGCCATTGAATGAATTCTCTTAACGATATCATTGTAAAACATAGTAATGGAGGGAAGTATTGTCCCGTACCCATGGATGCCTAAAATAAACTTGAAAAACGAATGGTAGACACCGGCAACAACATCCGGTATATTCGCACTCATATATAATTTACTTTGTAAAACAATGATATTTTAATTATTTCTCAATTGAATTGGTGTAGCTTACAAATATGGTTTATATTTACAATCTTATTTTATTTTGGTTAAATTTTGTAATTAGTCCTTGTGTTTTGTAAAAATTGTAGATTTAATCCGTGTTATTTTATTTGGTCATTTTTAGTATTTTTACTTTCCAATTTTTAAAATTTCATTCCTCATTCCACAATAATTTTTAAATTTATTAAGTAAACTTCTGTTATTTTTAAAATTTGAAGTTTCAGACATATTATCATATGTGTAATGTTATGTCTACTTATTATTTTTCGCATATTATTCACTAAAATTCTAGTTAATGGATTAACCACGGTCATTTGCATCAAGACTAACATTTGAAAATTCAAAAAGTATAGGGACTTAGAATGATTCAATCGGAGAAAATGGACTAAATCTATAATTGTACTCGTAGTACAAGATTAGTAATTGAGTTTAACCAAATAGATTTAATTGCTATTGTTTGGATCAAGATTAAAATTTCAGAATTTAAAAAGTATAAAAATTAAAAGTTACCGATTCAAAAAGTATAGGGACTAAAATAGATCAAATAAAAGTACACGAACTACGAGCCCGTTCTGCATAGCTTCTCAGATGAGCTTTTACAATAAAAAGCACTTTTTCCTTAAAATCATTACCAGCCAGACATCATTTGAGAAAATTTTTTAATTTAAAATAAGTGCTTATTGACAGATGAAAATTTTAAAATTTTTAACTTTTTCTCAACCAAAAGTGCTTTAGGCTAATATTTACATTTTTAAGCTTATTTTTGTCTTCTTCCAAAAATGTTAGAATACCATGTCTAATTAAATTTAATAAATAATTAATATTAATTACTTAAAAATTTTAAAATTAATATTATATATTAAAATATTAACAATAAGTTGTAATAAATTATTTTTTATATTCTTGCTAAAATATCATAATACTAACTAATTTGAATATTATTTAAATGTATATTTATTACTTTATAATATCATGTCTAAATAGACATTTTATTTCTTAAAAGCACTTTTTGACAACAATACTAAAGATTCAAATTTTAAACCAAACTTCTCAAAATCACTTTTTTCACAACACTTTTCAAAAGCATTACCAAACTAGCCATATATCTACAACTTTTGCAAAGTACGGAGGCTAATAACAAAATTTTGGACTAAAATTTAATTTTTTTAAAACAATATATTTATTAATTAAAAAAACTTGAAATAACATGAAATAAAAATTACAAATTTAGTCGAAGGGTGGTTAATAATTATTTGGAAGTACAATTATCAGTTAATTCAGTTCGAAATTAGGTAATTAATTAAATTAACCAAAATTAATGATTAATAATACAAATTATGTGTAGTTTTAATTCGGATAATTCGGTCAAATGAACATTATCAATTTTTTAAAAATATGTTTTATACTTATTTTAATAAAAAAATATAAATTTCGATTAATTCGGTTAATCGACCAAATTAACTGAAATATTTCAGTTCAATTATTTTTAAAAAAACATATAAATTTCGATTAACGGTTAAATGATTAAAAAATCACTTAATACTAGTTCAATTCAATTAATATTTAAATATCTCTAATTATTTCAAACTTTAGCTCATTTTGGTAAATTATATGTTTGCGACCATAAATACCACCTTCTGCCATCTGGTGATTATTGGAAGTCCATGGTCTGCATAATATAAATGAAATATGAATCTTTATTCATCAACATCTATAATCATTACATTACCAATAAGATGTCGTAGATCGATGAGAATATTTCACATCGATTGAAAATGTACATTTTAGTAACAAGTAACCATAAGACTGTTCATAAATATATGTCTCAACTTCCTTACGTAGATTACTATCAAGGCTTCTCCTTCACATCATTAATGGCTAGATCTGCTAAATTGTCATAGATTGATGAGAGCATTACGTATCGATTGAAAACGTACACTTTAACAATAAGTATCCTATAAGAGTGTTCATATGTAATTGTCTCAGCGTCCACACGTAGATTAATCTGTCAAGACTTCTTTTTCACATCATTAATAGCTAGACCTGTTAAATCTTCCATTTTTAAGCATTAAAAGAGTCGATAAAATAATTATAAGAAGAAAAATAAAAGAGAGAAAAATTAATACAAAGTTAAAATATAATAATAAATTTATCTTAAGGTAAAGCAAAATAAAATATAAAAAAAATTGAACTTTTTGTCAAACAAAATTTGAAATTTTAATTTACACATTAACCCATGTAAAAGAATGGCTTAAATCTAATATAAAACTTATACAGCGGCAGTATATTTGAATATAAATATGATTAATTTATTTAGTTTATTCATTTTCCAATTCGAAAATTGAAAAGGAGATCGAAACGGTATGCTAACGGGAATCTGAGAAAGAAGAGAAGATAAGAAGAAAAATTACCTCTTTATCTTCCGGTACGCACTACATAATCGCTTGCTGTACATAATAGTACTAAGCAAGCCCTAGATTTGGAGGTTTTAGGGGGTGGAGGCGGCGGCGGTGGCTGTTAATTTTGATGGGTGCTCAACTGGCAGCACCACCACCAGCAGCGACTATTGGGTGTTTGCTGAATTAGGGTTTTTTGTGTAGACCTTACTTAGATTCGAAGGATAAAACCACAAAAAAAAGGGAAAGATATGGATGGTGGGCGGAGATTAGCGGTTAGCCCAAGGCCTTGTAGCGGAAGGAGAATAGTCGCATCGAAGAAAAGAGGGAGAGCCGATGGGTTTGTTAATAGCGTCAAGAAGCTTCAACGAAGAGAAATTTGTTCAAAGCGACACCGTGCTTTCTCCATCACCGACGCCCAGGAGCGTTTCCGTAACATCCGCTTGCAGGTTCTTTCTTTTTTCCTTATTTAACCTAACCTTATTACTTAAGTTCTTTTGCTATTGCACAACTTTAGCAATTTAAGCTTGATTCTTTGTGTTCTATTTATATGAAATTAGGTTTTCGAATATAAGATCTTAGTTGAGGTTTTCATGCTTCCAAAGAAATGACCATTTTAATTGTGGTAGGAATAAAGGGAGTAAATCTTTTGCATCATTAGTGTTCAAATTGGTTTAATAAACATAATCTCTGTTTAATAGTGTACGCTCTAATCACAGTCATAGATTTGGTTTATAGTAGATGACTAGATTGGAAAGCTACCCTTTCGATTTACCTTATTATTCCTACAAGCCTGATCCAATTTCGTTGTTTTTGAAATTTTGATGCTTTTTATATTTATGGCTGTTTAAGTTTTTAATATGATTAAAAGCAAAAGAAAAAGGCTTGAAACCTTGGAATTTTTGTGTCAAAGGTTCCTGATGTCAATTTTAAAATTACCTTGAATGATAAAGCTGAATTGAGGAATTTAAGTAATATAAGCTCGAATACTTAAACTTAGATGCTTCGTTTCTATTTGCTGGTATTCAGATAATCATGTTACATTCCTGCTATTTAAACTGGTTCATCTTTGGTTGAACAGTGATCTTTGTATTTATCTCGATATTAAGTAGGAAAGCATAAAAGGGCATTTCTTTCCTTTGTTTTGCTTGAAGTCTATCAAGCAAAAGGATTAATTTCAAAGTCAATGGATGATCTGTTACTTGTGTAGTCATGGGGTAGACCTTTGCAGTGCTGTTCTTATTGAGCTTGCTTAATAAATTCCTGTTGCTGATATGTTGCATATATCTTTATAGGAGGAATATGATACTCATGATCCGAAAGGACATTGTTCGATGGTATTACCATTTCTGAGGAAGAGGTCAAAGATTATAGAGATTGTAGCTGCACGAGACATTGTCTTTGCTCTTGCTCAATCTGGTGTTTGTGCAGCATTTAGCCGAGGTGGGAACTGTGCTGTACACTTCTAAACTTGTTTTGGATGGTCTCTTTTCTTTTGCATCAAGAATTAAATTGGAGATCTTTTTATTTATTGTTGTTGGTTGCAGAGACTAATCAAAGAATATGCTTCCTAAATGTCACCGCTGATGAAGTTATACGGAGCTTGTTTTATAATAAAAACAATGACTCACTTATCACGGTCTCAGTTTATGCTTCTGACAATTTCAGCTCCTTGAAATGTAGAAGCACAAGGATCGAGTATGTCTATCTTTTTTAACCTCTTACAAAACCTTTGTCTTATCCTGATTTTATCTAAAAAGAGAAAAAGGGGGAAATTCCTGCATTTGGGGATGTTTTCATTCTGAAACAATACTTCTTATTCCTCGACAGATACATACGGAGAGGTCAACCTGATGCTGGCTTTGCTCTTTTTGAATCTGAGTCACTGAAGTGGCCAGGTTTTGTTGAGTTTGATGATGTAAATGGGAAGGTTCTTACATATTCTGCACAGGATAGGTAAGTACTCACCTATTGAATTTTCTTTTAGGCTAAAATATAACTAGATCTTTAACTAGATTCCTGAGTTTGATACATACTGTTTTTTATTTTTATCAGCATATACAAGGTGTTTGACCTAAAGAATTATACAATGTTATACTCCATATCAGATAGAAATGTTCAAGAGATTAAGATCAGGTAATGCTCCTTTCATGATGGTTATATGCTTTGATGGTGCCGTTTTGCTTTGATAGTGTCACTTTATGTAATTGACTTTATTTCCTTTGTTTATTTTTTACAGTCCAGGGATCATGTTATTGATTTTCACTAAAGTTGGCGGCCATGTTCCTCTTAAGATTCTTTCAATAGAGGATGGTACTGTTCTCAAATCTTTTAGTCATCTTCTTCACCGGAATAAGAAAGTGGATTTCATCGAACAGTTCAATGAAAAGCTTCTTGTGAAGCAGGAAAATGAAAACCTCCAGATTCTCGATGTAAGTATCTTTTGTAACCATTCCAAAAATAGAAAAGCTCGAAAGCTAAAAAAATCTAAACTGCAATCATGCAGGTACGCAATGCTGAGCTAACAGAAGTTCCGAAAGATGAATTCATGACCCCATCAGCATTTATATTTCTGTACGAGAACCAGTTATTCCTTACATTTAGAAATCGGACAGTGGCCGTGTGGAACTTCCGTGGAGAACTTGTGACTTCATTTGAAGATCACCTTTTATGGCATCCTGACTGCAACACTAATAATATATACATCACAAGTGATCAAGATCTTATTATCTCTTACTGCAAGGCTGATTCTGATGATCCATTGTCTGAAGGAAATGGTTCGTATTTTCTTAAATTTGTTTCACCATTATGCGTGCATACAATGAATTTGTTTGACATTCCTCATGTGACAGGCTCCATTAATATCAGCAATATATTGACCGGGAAATGTCTCGCGAAAATACGAGCAAGCAACAGTTTCCCAGTGGAAGAACAATGCAGCTGCAGTGACAAATGTGGTTGCAGTTCAAAAACGCAGAGCAACGCGTCGAGAATTAGAAGCAGGGTCGCAGAAGCATTGGAAGATATAACTGCACTTTTCTATGACGAAGAACGCAACGAGATATATACGGGTAATAGGTACGGTCTAGTTCATGTGTGGTCTAACTAAGGGTTTGATTTTGGTTAGGATGTTATGTAATATTAGTTGAGTGGTTTGTGAATTGGGGCATTGTGATTCGCATGGAACTGTACCATTATTAACTATTATTTGTATCGAAAATTCATTTAGTTTCTGCTCTAAATGATATTCTTATTAGGCTTTATTCACAATTTGGTCCTCTAACTATACCAATTTTCCCAATTTGGTACCTCAGCTTTTTTTTTGTCCCATTTTGGTATCTAAACTATCATTCCATTAGATATTCTAGTCCAAAATATCAGGTATATATACATTAAATGTTTGAAATTTACTCTATTGTCAACCCCTATCTCTGGCAAAAGCTTTTGTTTATCACTGCGGCACTTGAAGCACAAATGTGCCAGTACTTTATTCGAATTCTAATATTAAACTAGTTCTTCAGTAGAAAAGGTAATAGTGCCTAATATGTTACAAGGATGAGTGGTGTTAAGTTGAATGTAGGTTTCGAGTTTCTATGGCAAACTGTACTGTTTATACGTACATTCTCAAAGATTGGCTGATATGCAAGATGGATTAGATGGGGACATAAACCAGGTGCTAGTGTTTGTTTTTTAATACAAACGACCGCAGCTTCACTTGTTATAGTCATCTTGGGAATCCATCCTTTTCTCCACCTCTTTCTTCACGTTGTGAGAGAACGTGGGGAGGTAGGAGAGAGAGTTAAAAAATTGTTCTATTTTAATTTAATTTAATATTTTTAACAATCATTTGTTCAATTTTCATCAACCGAAATAGTCAAGAGGGTGGTTTAGTCTCGGTTGCCTATTCCATTAAGGTAGTTTTTCACAATTAGATTTTCTCAAATTTACTAATTTAATAAATCTTTGATGACAAGACTTAAGCTTACAACTTTTTCAAGATTTTCATCCAAATCTTAAGACACAAGCCTTCTTAAAAGAGCAAACAAAGAAACTATTCTTACAATATTAGAATGTTTGTAAATGAAGTATACAACTAATAAAAACACTTGGGCTAAGAAAATATAATGAATGCTCATAAGTGTTTGTAAGAAAAAGATGAAAAATTTAAGCACAAATGGTTGGCAATAGATTTTTTTTTATGTTTCTTGATAGCTCTTGATCTCTTATAATCTTTCGTTGTTGTAGAAGCTTTGAAAGCTGGTATTTATAGTCTCTCATTGATTTTCGACCCTTGGGAATGTTGGAAAAATGAATTGAGTCGTTAGAAGTGTAAAAACTAAAGTATTAATGATTCTTACAACAAAATGTATCGATACATTTAAAGGGTATCGATACTTCAGACATTTAATGCCTAAATTTAATTATTGTTAAGTTTATATTTAGTAATTTGACAAATAACATAAATTTAAGAGCTAAAAAAAAACTAAAATAACTTATTTTTGAAGTCAAATAGCCAAATCATAATACTCATTGTAAGTTCTTATCTTTAATTTACAAGCCAGTTAATTTCGTGGTTATTTATCTTGAAACCCATATATTTGTTATTTTGTCTAACTTTTGCCTTTTTAAGTCTAGGTGAGAGACAATAGGCCTTTATGTGTTAAGACAAAATAATATAACAGACGGTTTTAGGTACCAAAGATAAGTAACATGGAAGAGACAGATTGTTTATATAAAGATAAAACCTGCAATCATATTACGCATATAGATTCTAAACAAGAAAATAATATTTCGGCCCTTAGTAAAGGATTTAATAGTTTAATGGATATAACCTCCATATATTATAATAAAATATATAATAAAGTCAGTAATATAGAAGAAAAAGTAAATTACATGAGAGATATTAAAGAATTAGATTTGAACAACAAATCTAAAGAAATTTTATCAGAAGTCAATAATAAATTAGATCAGGTTATTAATAATAATATGGAATCAGATATAGATTTATGTCCATTATATTATGGTAATAGTAATATAATTTTAACTTTATCAGATGAAGAAGAAGAAACTTCTTCAGAAGAGTCATCTTCTACTATTAATAGAAATAAAAAATCTAAAAAACATAGAAGAAAAAATATTACTCAACAAAAATATGATTTCCAATCTTATAAAGAATTAATAGAACATTGGAAAGTCAAATTTACTAAAAGTACTGATAAAAATGAAAGAATAGAATACTTAAAATTAATAGAAGAACTTTATGAAAAACATAAAGATCTATTTACTCAGTTTAATTATCACTATATGTTAAATTATGATACTACAGAAAGTAGTAGTTCTAGTAATTCTGATAATCAATAAGATTTAAAAGTAACTAGTTATAAATCTGATGAAGAAAATACTTCAACAGATGAGGATGAAAATATAGAAGTCCCCAAACCTATGGATAATGATCAAACAGATCCTTATGGTAAAAGAAAATTAGAATCCATAAGGATCTGTTTGATCAGTATCCATAGGTTCCGGGACTTCTATATTTTCATCCTCATCTGTTGAAGTATTTTCTTCATCAGATTTATAACTAGTTACTTTTAAATCTTATTGATTATCAGAATTACTAGAACTACTACTTTCTGTAGTATCATAATTTAACATATAGTGATAATTAAACTGAGTAAATAGATCTTTATGTTTTTCATAAAGTTCTTCTATTAATTTTAAGTATTCTATTCTTTCATTTTTATCAGTACTTTTAGTAAATTTGACTTTCCAATGTTCTATTAATTCTTTATAAGATTGGAAATCATATTTTTGTTGAGTAATATTTTTTCTTCTATGTTTTTTAGATTTTTTATTTCTATTAATAGTAGAAGATGACTCTTCTGAAGAAGTTTCTTCTTCTTCATCTGGTAAAGTTAAAATTATATTACTATTACCATAATATAATGGACCTAAATCTATATCTGATTCCATATTATTATTAATAACCTGATCTAATTTATTATTGACTTCTGATAAAATTTCTTTAGATTTGTTGTTTAAATCTAATTCTTTAATATCTCTCATGTAATTTACTTTTTCTTCTATATTACTGACTTTATTATATATTTTATTATAATATATGAAGGTTATATCCATTAAACTATTAAATCCTTTACTAAGGGCCGAAATATTATTTTCCTGTTTAGAATCTATATGCATAATATGATTGCAGGTTTTATCTTTATATAAACAATCTGTCTCTTCCATGTTACTTATCTTTGGTACCTAAAACCGTCTGTTATATTATTTTGTCTTAACACACAAAGGCCTATTGTCTCTCACCTAGACTTAAAAAGGCAAAAGTTAGACAAAATAACAGATATATGGGTTTCAAGATAAATAACCACGAAATTAACTGGATTATAAATTAAAGATAAGAACTTACAATGAGTATTATGATATGAATTCCTCCAAGAACCGTAACTCCGGGGGCCTCTGATACCAATTACAAAACTATTATATCTGAGTGCGGAAGATGGATATTTTATTAAAAGGAATGATTTTTACAAGGAAAAGTTGTTTACAGAGAGAATACTGAAAGTAAAAGGAAAGACTTCTAAACTATTTTTCGATGATCTGTTTAGGCTTTTTACATTGCTATTTATCGTAAAATTTCTAAACTCTATTTGATTTTTCTTAAATCCCGCACAGTGTTTCTGATAAGGATGAATTTGTTGTTGCCTCCACGTATGTTGTCAGTTGTCTTTGTCATATCTTTGATCGTACATGGAGGCCTTGAATTTTTGTTTACCACCAATCTTGAAAATCAGCTTGAAAGTCTTCTTGACTTTCCACGTGGTCTTTGTTTTGTCTTTATCCTTCTTGGATGTTGTCCAGGTTCCATGTTTCTATTTCATCCAGGTGTAAAGATTCTGGTGATAGTCTTGGTGAATTCCAAGTCTCCCACGTGGTCTTGATTTCTTCAATTATTTCTGAAGGGAAATCGTCTATTTCCATATCTGTTATTTTCTTTAGCAGTTGTATGAATTCTTCATCTCTTGATTTCTGAATCATGCTGTTTTTATCAGCTACTATTCTTCTTCCATCGGTAGATAGTTTGTATGTTTGATCTTGAAGTACATGTCGAGCTGTTGACATTAAATCAATTCCAACTTGGATTTGAAAATATTTTGGATTATTGTAACACTTGTCAATGGTTTTGGTCAAGTGTTTTTTATCTTCTTTGGCTGCTGATAAATAAGGACTATCAAACATTCGTTGAATAATCCATATTTGATATGGTTGATAGAATCGCTCTTTTTCAGCAATTCCAATAAGACTACTTATTTGGATATAAAAATAGTAATAAAAATCATCTTGATATACTAAAAGTGACAATATAGTTTTTATAATAGCAAGAAAATCTTTTAATAAATGAAAAGAAAAGTTTTGTACTACAATTTCTCTAACGAAACCCCATTCAATACTGTTTATATCAAATGGTTCATGATCTAATCTGAATTTTATAGTAGGAATTTCTTCCCCTATATCATTTAGATAGACATATGATTGTAAAAGTTATTCAGAAAAGACTTTTTTATATTGAGTCTGCTGGTTGCAGATAATTTTATTGATTTTTTCAAAAATTTCTGCTGGTAGTATTTTCCTAGCTTTATTATATAAACATATTCTAAACATTTTATTCATAATGGGACTATTTGTTCCTTTATGAATAAAGTATTGAAATATATCAATAAGATTATTTATCTCATTGATATTTGTATACTCTATTTCGAGTTCTTGCCAATCTCTGTATAAAACAGCTTTTAATAATAATTCATGTGCTTCATTTTCTTTAGTTGTTTTTTCAACTAGAAATTGTGAAAACTTTGTAAGAGCTCGTCTAAAATTTACTCTTTGTTCTAAAATATGGGTTTTCCATATTTCATTAATATATTTATAAATTTCACTTGGTAATCCTGGATTATAAAAATCTTTTATTTCTGGAATTTGTTGTTGTTTCAACAAATTTTCTGCTCCTTTTATAACTTCAAAATAACTGGCTTGATATGCTAAATTCGGATCTTGAGACCAAGGAGATTGAATTATTCTTTTTGAAGGGTATTCGTTTACCATTCTTGATGCATATGATGAAGGAGATCCAGTTGGTTGTCTTACCATTGGATAAGGAACATAATATCCTTGATTAGGATAGAATCCTGTTAATATAGGAGTAAATCCCTGATTGGGAGTCAATCCTTGATTGGGAGTAAATCCTTGATTAGGATTTATCTGCTTTCCTTTGTTGGGTTTTTTATGGACAGTAATCCATTCCCCGACTTGTTCTAGAGGTTTTGTACCTCTATCCATAAGGCCTGCTAAAATAATCAGCAATAATATTATCAGTACCTTTGACATATAAAACTTCAAAATTGAAACTACATAAATCATTCTACCATCTAATTCTTCTTGGTACACTTTCTAGACTATTATTAGTCAGAAATTGTTTGACTGCCTGGTTGTTAGTTTTTATAATAAAATTTTCAGATGCAAAATATATGAGAAAGGTTTTTATTGCCTTTTTAATAGCTAATAATTCTTTTTCATATATAGCATAATTAACTTCATTTGATTTAAATTTTCCAGAACTATATCCACATATTAGTTCTTTGTTTTTTGCTGTTTTAGCTTTTAAAATACATCCCTAATAATTTTCTGATGCATCGGTTTCTAAAATTAATCTATCACTTTGTTTTGGTAAATAGACTTTTGGGGTATAATTTATTTTTGATTTTATATTTTTAATAATTTCTGAGTCTTCTTTAGACCAGCTAAAAGTTTTATCCTTTTTTAATTTTTCATATAAAACACCTAATTTTTGAGATAAGTTAGGAAAGAAGTTTCTTCCATAATTAACTATTCCTAAAAATTGTTGAAGTTGTTTTTGGTTTTTAATTTCTTCTGGAAATTCTTTTATTTTTACTATAATATGATCTTGTAGTTTAAGACCATCAGCAGATAGATTTAAACCTAAAAATTCTATTTCTGTTTTTTCTAATTCTATTTTCTTAGGGCTCAAAATAATTCCATGTTTTATGAATTCTTGAGAGATAATATTTAAATGTTTTCTATGTTTTTCTAGTGTTTCTGAAAATATTAATATATCGTCTATATAAACTACACAAATTTTTTTATATTTATTAAATATAGAATCCATCCATCTTTGGAAGATTTGAGGTGCATTACATAACCCAAATGGCATTACTCTCCATTGATAATGACCATTAGGTGCACTAAAGGCTATTAATGGTTTAGATTCATCAGTTAGCATTATTTGCCAAAATCCTGATTTACAATCGAATTTACTGAAGTATTTTGCATGTTTAGCTTGATTAATCAAAACATCTTTTCGTGGAATAAAATATCCTGGTTTAGTCTTTTATAATTAATTACCATCCTAGCTTTTCCTCTTTTTATTTCAGCATGGTTTCTTACCATAAAGGCTGGACTTGGGTGTGGACTATTAGTTTTTTCTATTAATCTTTTTTTCCAATAATTCTTTGATTTGTATATCAAATTCATCTATATCTTATTTAGTATAGATCATAGGTTTAATTCTAATTATTTTATTAGGATTCTTTAATCTTATTTCACAATATCTTGGACTATTTTCCCATAATTTTAATGGTTCTTCACTAAAATTATTTTCTAGAATTTTAAACAACCAATGATTTGTTTCTGGTTGTTTAATTTGTTCTTTTCTTATTGGTCTAAATCCTTTATCACATACAAATTTATGGTTTTCTATTAAAGGTATATCTACAAAAGTTTTTTCTGTTGATAATATTACTAAATTTTTCTATCTATAGCAAACGGTAGATGATGATATATAAAATTATTTCCGAATAATATGTCTCCATGCATTTCAGGAAAACACAATATTTTAGGAATTACAAATCTTACATTATTTATGTAAATTGGTATATTTCTGGCTTTAAATTGGATTATGGTTTCTTTACCATCAATTCCTATAGCTCTGATTGGGTTTTTCATTAATTCCTATTTTTCTACAGAAATGGCATTTTCTCTACAACTACTTGTGGTAGCTCCAGTATCTAATAAAGCATGCAAAGAATATGTTTTATAGTCTCTAAATTGAAGTGTAATTTCTATATATGTATAATATTTTCTAGGTTGGAAATTTGAAAATGTAATAATATCATTTTTTCGGTTTAATGTAAATATCCACATTTATATATAAATTGATTTAATTCAAATAAATTTATTCAACTCACGAATGAAATTTCCCTTCATTCGAATGAATTTAATAAAATTCAAAAAATTAAAATTTACGGAACTCGATTAACTCATAATTTCTTACTCAATACAACTTGATTGGATGAAGTAAATGCACTCAGTTGTGGTGTGAGTTGAACTCGACTTGAGTGTGATGGAAGAATAAGAAGGCAATGGGCCATGCAATGATTATGAAATACCCTCTTCTTCTTTTTTGTTTGTTTGTTGTGTTTTATAACTACTTTACTATATAAATAATTATAAATATAATATAAACAATTAAATATTAAAAATATAAAAGTAATATATATTAAATGTATTTTTTGTTCAAAATATTCTTTTTACATATACCTAGAATTATCAACTCATAAATAAAAGAATAATGCGCTTCAGCACACTCGAATTCACGTTCTCTTATATTAATAATAATATTCTTATCAATTAAATTACGACTCAATTAATTTTTTAATTTAAATATTAAAATAATAATATATTGTATTAATTATCGTATAAGGTAAAGCTTATTATGAAATCTAAACAAAGGAAAAAGATGGTTGTCGGTGATGAGATATGATGATATAATTGATCAATTATTAATAAAAATATTATTATTTTGTTTTTATTTATTGTAATAAAATCACGTGCTTCGTCACCTTTTTTCTTTTCATAAAACTGGTGGTAATAATAACAGAATTTGAAGTTGTTAAAAGATGTATTCAATAAGTTTGGTATTGGAATCCTTACTAACGCTAATTTTCAGAACAGTTTAAAAAAAAAAGGTTAAATTTTGATTTCAGTCCTTATATTCTTTGAACTTTTAAATTTTAACATTTACTTGAAAACATGGTTAATGAATTTCTGTTAAACTTTGAATCCAAGTCATTTTAATATTTAAAAATTTAATGAATAACATATATGGTCAACCCTCGTTTTTATAATCTCATTTGTTTGTTAAGATTTTGGCCGTTATAAAGAGATGGATGTTATACAATTATAACTGGTAAAAATAGCATAAAGACTCTTGTAGTAGGAGTCAGATTACATTTTGTCATATCTTTTTAAAAAATGAGTAAATTAATCATTATATGTAATATTAAAGAATAAATTGGTCATTCTTTTAAAAATTTTATCTATTTTTTATTGTTAAAACTTGGTCTTTGTACGTAAGTATGGCGTACATATGTCACGCCACGTGTTACTATTTGGTTATTCAGTTAGGCACATCAATTTTTAACATTACAAATAAATGGAATTTTTAACAAAAATGAGTAATTTGCTTATTGATATAATGTACAATAGACTAATTTTCCTACTTTTTAAGTAAGGGGCAAAATGTAATATGACTACTAGTACAAATGAGATTTAAATTATATTTTGATAGAAATTACAAATATAATTTATTTATTAGAAAATATTTTCATTTAATAGATTGTGGTTAATATTTTATTTATGAAAAATTTAAATATTTTATTGAAATAATATCTTAATTAAAATTTATTATTTATATTTTATTTAGAAATAAAACTAATTTTACTAAAATTTGAGATAAATGATTGTTATAGAAAACTAGTTTTAAAAATAATATAAGCTATTATAAAAGGTAAAAATAAAATATCTAAAATGATAAAAGTATCATAGAGGCTATTGTATTAAGAGTTAGATTATATTTT
The DNA here is from genome assembly GCF_007990345.1 of Gossypium hirsutum. NCBI lineage: Eukaryota > Viridiplantae > Streptophyta > Magnoliopsida > Malvales > Malvaceae > Gossypium > Gossypium hirsutum. The sequence goes on from NC_053436.1 coordinate 931,444, forward strand.
GTCCCTTTACTAAAAAAATTAGGCAAATTAGTCATTTTTATTAAATCAAAGAACAAATTGATCCATCTGTTAAAAATTTCAACCATATCTACTATTAGAAATTAGTTTATGTACGCTAGTATAGGTACTTGTGGCACTCCATGTGCAATTTTTTGGCAATTTTATTAACCATGCCAATTTTTCAACAGTAAGAATGGATGAAATTTTTAATAGAAAAAATTGATTTTCTCTTTGACATAACGTATTGGAACTAATTTTCCCATTTTTTGAGCAAAAGGGGTAAAATGCAATATGACTCCTAATGCAAGAACCTCCATGAAACTTTTAGCCATAAAAAATTCAAAATTCTAAAGAAAACAGGGATTGAGAATAAAATTAAACCAAAAGGCATTTACCCCATCCTTCCTATCCGCGTTTGTTTTGCTTTAAAGTGACTTCGAACTTATTGCGTATATTCCCACTTTTACAAGTGAAATACCGATAATGGACATTAATTATTCTCACTATTACAACTATAACACTACTCTCTCTCCCACTCTCACAAAATTAAATTCTAAATTTTCATTTCAAAAAATTTCTAATTTTCCACTTCAAAAGCTGAAAGCTGAAGGTGTGAAGAATCTGCATTCTTTTGTTTTCCGATTCTCTTCAGATCTGTTCAGCTTTCAAATCATTCTACGTTTAACCTAATCTAATTCTCGATTTTTACTTATTTTTTTGGGATTTTCTTTTGGTAGAGAAACAAAAAAGAACAAGAAGAAGAACCCATAGAAGATGGACGGAGGAGATGCGATTTTAGATTACGCTACCATTCAGATTCTGCCTTCTCAAAACAGGTTATTTCTCTTTTTTTTTCTTTAAATTTTCTAAAATGTTGCTAGTGTTGGTAAGTTGAATCATGGGATCTTAAATGTTCAGTCTCATTATGTAAAAAAGATCGAGTGTAGGCTTGTTAGTTAGTCGAGTTTGGTTAAATTGAGTTAATCTAGTATTTTAGTGCTTGTAACGGTTGATTTCGATAGTTGTCAAATCAAAATCAAAATCAAAATAGAAAATTGTTTTAAATTTTCTGCAATTTTTCAATAAATTTATCTGTTTATTTTTTCAAGCTATGAGGCATATGCATGTCTTGGTAACAATGTGGAGAAACTGGGCGTCGGGGTTCTTCGAAAAATCTTGCCTCATTTGCCCGAGTTAAACAACTTGTACACCCATGGATCCAATTCTAATTCCAATGCTGCTAATTACAAACTGCAACCCCCCAACAATCTCAAATCTCCCACATGGTTTACTCTATCTACCTTCTCCAGGTTCTTATTAATTTTCTTATTCTACAAGTTATGTTGTTGGAAGAGCAATGGGTTCCTTCTTATTTTCCATTCACCCCTTTTACTTTCTCAGATTCCTGTGTATTGTGGGTTCTACTGATTGTTTGGATACTGCTAAAGTTATTGAAGCTGAGATGTCTCAGTTGGAGGAGGCCAAAAAATTTCATCTTTCTCTATATGCTCAGGTAAATATCCTGTGTCTTTAAGCGTTTGGATTTGTTTATTTTATGTAGGAGATCTCACTTGTTAATCTTTCGTCTTCTCAGGGTCATCAAGATCATAATCGAAGTAGCGAAAATGGTAAAATCTCATGTTCAAGGGAATTTATGGAGAATCCTTGTTCATGACCTTGATATATTCTCTGTTATAATGTTCTTTAAATACTTTGACATAAGAGAAGTACTATTCCTTGTTTTGCTGATTTTTCTTACGTATTCATATAGAAAGTAGACCAGAATCTGCAACTTTAGTTTTTGATTGAGGTTTCTTTTTTAAACTAATTGAGGACAGAAGTAGTCTCCCTTGTTTGTCTTGCCAATCTCCTTAATGTTGTGATGCATCCATGCTATCTAAAAGCCTTGAGAATCTTAACTGTTCTCTTTCCTTGTTCAACAGATTTCCACAACTCAATAGACATGGTTCCAACATCCAAAGTAACCTCCATTCTTCACAACTTTTCTATTTGGTCTATTTTTCCTCTAGGTCCTTTAGGAGGTGATCTTATGATTCTACATTATATTTCACATGATAATTTATTGTGGCCACTAATATATGCATTTGACCTTAGCAGTTTGAAGTCCAGAATTCATCATCAGAAACGTCAAAGTATGTTCTCTCCATTAGTACATATTTGTAATATTTAGTTAATGTGTTTTAGACTTTTAGTTCTCCTGCAAATCCAACCAACCTTTGGCATGCTTTGCTAGGAATGAGCTTTTGCGTGCTATGGACTCGAGACTTGCATCATTAAGAAGTAAGTTAGTTGCAGCTTTTAACCAAGCGGTTGGAGAAACCTGCTCCAATGAAGAAGTCACTCATCTAGCGAAGTTTTCAGAAACTTTTGGGTCAAATGATGTAAAGTAAGTTGCCTCCCAAAAGAAAAGTGCATGGATCCTCTGAATTCTGATTTGCTCAAAGATTTTCCTTTTTTGGATAGATACTCAAAGAATTTTTAAATGCATACATCCCTAAACTTTTGCAACACTTACTGAGATGAATTTTAAGCAACAAATAATCTTGTTAATATCTACTGCAGGAATTTTTTATGCATGATTCTGGAGCTGAGAGACAAGTGCGAAATTGCTAATCCTCTGAATGATGTAAAGTCTTCATGCACTCATGCTTCAGTTAATGGCAGCATAAACAAGACTGATGGAAATAATAAAATTTCAAAGCCAGCAAGTTCAGAAACACCAGTTAAATATGGTGTTTCACCAGCAAAAGTTGCACAGATTGAACGTCAGAGCTCAACAGAAAGTGAGGAATCTTCTGACTCAAGTGACGAGAATCAAATATCTGCAGAAAGAAGTCGAGCTCTTATAAGATCTGCATCTCCTAGACGGTCTGCATCTCCAATGAGAAGGGTTCAAATTGGGAGAACTGGCCCGCGTAGAGCCCCTGCTCTGACAGTAAAGAGCCTTGGTTGCTTTCCTGCTAGAGAAAAGATATCATATCAAAGAGATGTAGCTTCAGCTGATAGTGAAGAGGAAGGATCCGGAAACATTAAGAAACCTGAGAATAATGTGCAGCGTATGAGTGTTCAAGATGCAATAAATCTTTTTGAAAGTAAACAAAGGGATCAGATTACTGATGCTCCAAAAAGGAACTCATTAGCGAACATCTCTCTTGGTCCAACTAAGTCTGCATTGAGAAGATGGAGTGCAAGTATGGGTGAATCAGCCGTCCAATGCCAATCACAAAATGGTTCTGAAGATCCTGTACCAGAGCCTTCTGATAATATCATTGATAATGATATTATGGAAAGGTCAACAGAAGTTAATTTGGAATCTGATACTAGGACTAGAGTGGAAAACATCAACGAAACTATTGATGTGAGGTTAGAAGGGCTGGAAGAGAGCTCATGTAGTCCTATAGATATTCAAGAGGTCACAGATATAATACACGAAGTGGAAGCTAATGAAACGTCAAAAACCGCAGTTGAATGGAGTCAACAGAAGGAAGAGGAGTTGAACCAGATGCATGAAAAAATGATGGTAAATCAGCTTGTTAGCTGTAGGAAGCCTCAATCTAAAGTCAGACAAAATCTGCCTCCAGAGCAGAGAGGTGGATTTTATCACAATTACAAGGAGAAGAGGGATCAAAAACTTAGAGGTGAGAATGCTGGAAAGCATGCTGAGAAAGAAGCAACATTGAGAGCAATGCTAAAAAATCTTGATGAGAGGAAAGCAAGAATGGCTTCCAAAAATGTGAATAATACTGGTAAAAATGATCCTTCAACAAAAACCCAAATTTCTGTCAAGAATTCCCAAAAGTTACTTAAGAATCCTTCACAGCCTGCTAATACAAGGAAGGAAACCTCAAAACTTTCAATTGCAAAGAAGACTTCAACTAGAGCATCCCCCTTGCCTGCTGTTCATAAGTCTTGGCCTTCGACACCATCACCGAGAACAGCAGGGGCATCACCAGCTAAAACTTCTGGTGCAACCTCTTCTGCTGGCACTATGTCAACACGTCGGAAGCCTCAATCAGCGCAACCGGCAGCTCAACTGGGTCCTAAAGTGGAAAGTTCCCTGCCACAACGAAGAAATGCAAAGGCAACCCAGACTGATAAACGAGGTTTAGTGGGTGTGAATGAGAAGCAGCAACAAAAATTGATCAAAAGCAGCAAACCAACAAAAAAAAAAATTGCAGCAGCACCTGGGGACTCTTCCAATATGCTTCGGGCAAAGCCTAGTTTGTATAACAAGGTAACGAAGAAAAGTAGTGTAGTTCCATTGGAATCAAAGCCATTTCTCCGTAAAGGTTCAGGATTTACGTCTACAGATCTTGTTAACAAGAGTAAAAATCCTTCTCAGTTGGAGGACTCTTTGAAAAACACTGAAAATTCTATTGATCCTCAAGAGAGGGATGTGATTGCTAATGCTTCTATCTTGGTGAGTGAGCATCAGGATGCTTCATCACCGGACCATTGTGATGATGCTATTCAGTCAGAAACACAGCCGGATGGCCCTCCGAAATGTGACCTGGTTGAGAGTGTTAAAGAACTTGCACCTGATTTTGATGTTGGCTTAAAAGTTGTTGCCGGCCCTTCCCAATGTGAGGAAGAATCAACCATCTCACCAACTGCGTGGGTGGAAGTAGAAGAGCATCGAGACCTACCAAACCTATCTGATGTGAAAACAGCTGAAATTTCATCTTCAGCTGACATAGCACCCATTGTATCAGCAAGTCCACGTGTGCGCCATTCTCTGTCACAGATGCTGCAAGAAGAAAGTAGCGAAGGTTATATTATTGACTGGGGAAATGCTGAAAGTTTGCCTGCAATGGTCTACCAAAAAGATGCACCCAAGGGATTGAAGAAGCTGTTAAAGTTTGCTCGGAAGAGTAAGGGGGATGCAAATATAACTGGTTGGTCTAGTCCGTCAGTCTTTTCTGAAGGAGAGGATGATGCAGAAGAATCAAAAGTCAATAATAAGAGAAATTCTGATAATCTACTGCGAAAGGCAGCCCTTCACACAAAGAACCATGGGCAAGAAAAGACATTGTTGTCTGATGGCTTTGATCGTAATTTGAATTCTCATGAGCTTCCATCTGGTATATTTTCTCTTTATGATAATTACATGCTTATTTTCTGTCAAACTGTTTTCAGTTTTTCTCATATAGGTAGAATCTAGATGGTTATAGGTCAAAAGCATATATGAAAATTGCTTTAATGCTTGTGTCTCTTCTTTGCCCAACTTTCTGGAAATGCCAAAATATTTGTTAATATTCAAATTGCCCAACTTTCACCAAGTCTCATTATGAAAGTACTGTGGATTTTGTGTGTGCAGCTCAATCAGGCATCAGAGCGTTTAATACCCACAAATTGCACAATGGCAGCGTTTCAGCTGCAGCCTCAACTACTAAAGGTCAATTCCTTCTTTACTCTAGTAGTTTCCTTAGTTCCTTTCTCCTTTCTGTTCTTTTTGGAAGGGTTAATATAACTTTTAGTCCATGAACCTGACAATTAGGTCCACTTTGATATTTGAACTTGACAATTAGATCTATTTTGGTCCCTAAACTTGGATTCCATCTAGAATTGATAATGTGTCACTCTGACATTGTCATGTCATCACTTGAAAATTTTTAAAATATATAATTTTTCTTTTTAAGCGATGATGTAGCATAATCTTGGAGTTTCATGTCATCGAACTGTTTACAATTGCCAAGTTCAAAGACAAAAATGGGCCTAGTTGTAAGTTCAAGTACTAAAGTTGACCAAAAAAAAAGTATACATACCAAAATGAACCTAATTGCCAATTTGAAAATCTAAATCCTATATTAACACTTTCTGGGATAATATTTTAATTTTCTTTTCACTACGACTGCATGTTTTGTAGTTTAGAATTACATTCCTTTTTTTCGTCATTTTTTTACCAGGGACAAGGTCATTCTTCTCCCTATCTGCATTTAGGGGTAGTAAGCCAAGTTAGATGACGCATCGGTAAAAGCTAGGACGATTATAAAGATCAAGGTTATTGTCGTTTGCGCTCCGATAATAGGCTACGCAAAAATATTTCCTCTGCATTTCTCTTATTATTATTTTTCTTTTTGTTGCATTCTTTTGCATGTCAGCTGTGAAGGTTCATCTCTATGTTGGTGGAGTGTTCTTGTAGATACCAGTTCATTGCGGTATAGCAGGATTTCCATCCTGTTAAACATATTGTTCCATGTTAATTACTATGTTGAGAACATAAGAACAATGATGAATTAATTGATTTTTCTTTTCTATGAGCACACATTATAACAAAATTGAATAGTTTCAAGCCTTGTACTCTGAAGTCCTCTATACATCATCTCTCAGCTAACTTCTTATTTCAGTCCATGGAAAGCTTTGGATTCTCACTTTTTGATAACTTCTAGTTTTCTATGTTGGGTAAATATATATGAAGGTACCTAAACTTGGCAACTTTTATCTACTTAATAATTTTTTTTTTTGTACCTAATTGATTCTTAAAACCATAAGTCAACTTCGTATTTTTTTTTTGGGATTTGAATAAACTGTTAAAAACTTAAAAATATGCTGACGTGGTTCCAAGGACCTCACATTTTAACATGTGAATTTTTTTTAATTTTTAGATTTTTTGAACTGTTGATTATAATTCATACAAAAATAATTAAAACAATTTTACCATTTCAATCAAAACTTCATTTGATATGAGATTGACATCAAACCCAGCTGGCACCAACATATCAAGGAATATATATATATATAGTGTTGGATGGCATATGGCTATGCACATGAGAGAAAAGGATTTGACATTTCATTGTATGATTCGGCTCCTTTCTCTCTCAAGAACAAGTAGATAAGGAAATATAATGCCTGCTTGTGGTCCATAATATGTAGAAAACATGGCACTCAGTCGATTTATGTTATAGACAGCAGTACAATCACCCAAAGCTAGCTGAATGGATGCCAGCTTTGCCAATTCATATCCAATTGCAATGTGATTGGGGCCATAGAGCTTTTCCAGTATCTGCAACCAAGAACCAAACCATTATGAAAATCTTATTCAAAACTTGATAAATAGCCAAATGACTAAAGTGTAGAGCCAAATTATGTTTCCGAAAGGGTTTTGGGGTTGACTGTTCATACACAGAATAACAGTTCAAAGTAAAAACATTAATTCAACTAACAAAATTAAAAGCCTTTAGAGATATGGAGAACATGAGATCACTCCCCCCAAGATTTCCATTTCCTTCCCTCGTCCTCTTCTCGTAATCATCATTATCTTTTTTTCATTTGATAATTCCAATATAACATTTGGTACCTTCTAAGTTTTAACTACACAAATACGGAATTTAACAATTATCATTAACATCAAAAGCAGTGAACAACAAGACAAAGTAGTCACAACTGGTCAACATAAACTAATGTTTCATCAAGAGTTGAACCACAATATTATTCTTACACTAGTAAATGGTTACCTCAATGGATGCTTTACAATGGTCTCTAGCTGGCTCAAAATCACCAATGAAACAAAATGCCTTCGCAAGAATGTCCTCTGCCTGCACAAGACAATTTCATAGATAATTACATCCTGTATTACTGGTCTCGGATCAGCAGAGCTTTGATTAAGGTGTTAATAACTAGTTAATGAAACTTACTTCTGCAATGCCTTTGTTATAAGCATGCAGTATTGATCTTAGAAGACCAAGAGATCTCAAAGCATCTGTAAGGTTAGTACCGCACGTATCTTTTGAAGCTATTGAATCCTGCAACCTATCAAGCAATGAACAGGCTATAGGTAAAACATATGTGCTTCTCTGCAGCAGGGCAGTACACGTACATGCATACATTACAAATTAAAGCTTTACAACATAATTTTAATTGAATGTGAAAAGTACAGCCTACATGCAGAGACGACAATCCTTATGAGTTTTATATTTCTAAAAATTTAAAAATATAATCATGAACAACAGAAAAGCTTTTATAAATATTAACTGTGTACCTTCTGAAATCAGTCCAAGCTTTTTTAACTTCTTTGCTCCTAGAAGCAAAATTGCAATAAGAACCGCATTTCAAGCAATACCCAGAACCAACATGGAAGGAACTTTGTGTTTGATCAAGTGAAATGTTAGCCACTTTCTTGATGTCAATATCCTTGAGCTCGTGTACCTGGAGGTAATAATAACAGGGTTAAATGGTCCATCTGATTAACTCTGCAGAAACCAACAAATTTCTCTCCATAAATGGCCTAAAAGCTACATAATAAAGTCTACAAAATGTAAGGTGTGCTATAAATTCATTTTCCACTAAAAGTGCAGTGATTAATAACAATCATTCTCCCAGCAGTATTCATATTTTATTCGCATTTGTGAATTTTTTTATTAGAATGTCCCATAAAGAGTTTAGAAAATATATATTTTTAGCACAAATACACCAATGAAATCTTGTGATGCAGCAGCTAGACTGTACTTGTTCTTGTACTGTAAGGCTAATGCTTACTGAATTGCACCAAAAGAAATTGAAGTACCTGCAAATGAGACTCATTGCTTATTGTTTCTGGAACTTTAGGCTTCTGCTTTTCACAATTAGCCACAAGATTGTCTAAAATCACTCCAGAACAATTTGGATTAACACAACAAAATCCACTAATTACAAGATCAGATTCATTCACTTCTGAACAACCACGGCACCAACATCGAAAAAAGTACTCTTCTTCAAGAAATCTAAGGCGGTCTTTACAGTCCCATTGGCCAACCTGTAAAAATGAACTTCAATTTAAATAAATTGATCTAGCTCTGTCTACAAAAGACTAGATGTAACACAATCCTAGAGAAAATAGTAACATCACCATTCCACTACGAGAAATGTGTGTGTGTATGTGTGTGAGTGAATGAGAGAGAGAGAGAGAGAGTACCGGAGGACCATAAGACAATTCCAGGGGACACCCTCCAGACACAAACTCTGTTGTTCGTAGTAAGAGCGTACGTGAAATAAAATATGCATGAATGTTTGGCAGGCAGGAATGGTTGAACAAACTGGCTGCTTTGTAAAGAGCCTGACCTACTCTGACCTGGGCATGAAACAAACTAATGAAAAGATGGCACTGCTTAGTAACAAATGCCAGAGAGTGAAAGTAAGAATGATCAAGTGGGTGACAGTATATATCAATTTAAACCAGTTTGCTTTGGTTGGTATGCCATTCCATTGAGGCCTTTTATTTGCATTTTTTTTTTCTTTCAAGGCCTAAATTTTAAAATTCTACAATGTCAATGCTATAATCAACTGTAAAAACAAATAAAGCATTAGGATACTTGAATTTGCGAGTAAAGGAGTCTCGCTTACACCCTTAGGCTAAACAGAGTCAAGGAAGCATAAAAGCTTTTTGATTCTGACATTGAGTCACTTTCCAGTGCATTCATGTTTACATAGTTAATGTTTGAGCATGACACCAAAAACCATCATATAATTTAGAACTTCTTAAGGAACCTTAAAACTCAAATCTGAATGACAAGTCCAAACCATATCAAATATTTGAAAATTTCTTTATGATTCTAGAAACTTGTCTGTTATGGATGCCTTTGTGGGAAATATAAGAAGTTAAAGAGGCACAAATGAAAAGAAAGTAAACAACTTTATTTTAGTAATATTCTTGATTAGAATAATTTGTTTAGGAAGTATTTTATTTCAATTAAAAGTACTTAATTTTAGTTTCCTAAATTATAGTTTCTTATTCAACAAGTTAATTTTAGTTTCTTGGTCTACAAAAATAAAACCCTATCTAACCTCTATTTAAGGGAACAATTCTTAGTAATAAAATGAGAGACATTATTCCAATCTATAGAGATTTAAAGACTCTCACTTTCTAACAAGTCTAAGGTCAGAAGCACCCTTTGACAAGATCCGAACACAATGAAGTCGAAACCAAGGTCTTAAAATCAGTATTGGTAACATATTACAACCTTCACAATAAAAATATATTGATGGACGCAAAGATATATATATATATAAATTTTAAAAATAAAATATATTCAAAATGTTGAAAAAGCTAAAGGACTTTTAGGATGGGCATATACTTGTCTTAAAATCATAGTAGTACATATATAATAGATGAAAAGATAGTCAACAATGTGCAGAACAGCAATATATAATACTTGTCTAAGAGAAGTTAGAATGGATTTAATGGCCCATTACAGTTTATTATTAGGAATGCCCGGAAATGAAAGGAAATATAATTAACAAGCCCTTAAAAGTTTTAATCCATGTTGTTCTGACTCTTCATTTCTTTAAGTACTCATGTCAGATGTGGGTAGGGATATGACCCTCAAAGACCCTCCACATAGATGAAAAAACTTAGAAAAAGTTGAACATAGCCATGTCGGACACATGTTAATAACCGACACGCACACTCAAATCCAAGCAACATAGCTTTCAATTACTTGCAACATCTTTACAAAGGAAATTGAACGAAATGAATGAAAAGCAGGTTATTAAAGAATATGAAAAAGAAATTAATATATATTTATATATAAAAAATAAAGTGCTTGAAGCAAAATAACAAAAAGCATACAGTAAAATATACCTGTTCCACACTACTAGCTGCTTCTGCCTCACCAAAGGAGAAGTTTTGAAACCAATCTTGCTGATCATAAGAATCATTGGTATTGGATTTCATACGGACAACTGCAATAGAATTCACTCTAATTTGAGATAGAAGTATGACAATCTGCATATGACATGGAAAACAAAACCCAATAATTAACGATCAGTTATGCAGTCAAGAAAATGGGACCATATTAACACTGCAAACATCTAAAATAACAAATCTTTGGGAAGAAGAGTCAAAATGCCGCAAAGCACTGTATCACTCTGAAGCAACATATGTAATCTGATGCAGAACTTACGATTAAATTGAAAATGGGAAATACTGAGACATAAATGCATCTTAAAAAGTTGTTGTAACTAGTATGGGTATGTAACAAATACATGGAGTGCGAGGATGAGATCATTTAACATTTAGAAAACTTATATGCAGATTCCGGGTTATTGAACACATTGAACATATGCATAGCATGAGTGTCTTCAAGTATTTCTATGGTGTTTTTTTTTTCTTATCTTTTGCACTAAAAACATGCACATCAGCCACATTTACCAAGTCATGTCAAGCAAACACCTTGACAGAGAATGTACAGATAACTCTTGAAATATCTCCTAGTGATACAAGAAAATAGAGAGCTAGTTCCAAGAAGCTCCACATTAAGTAAAAAGTATTTCCATCCCTTCTCTTGCTTTCCGAATTGTTTGGGATTCAATTATACTTCAGTTTTTAGTTATTTACTAAAACTTTTAGGGTTTGGTTCAGATTTAACAAGGTAGGAAACTTAGTCTTATAGTCTCACTGCAAATGTGAAAAGATGCAAAAATATAAAGGTGGTCAGTATTCTTAGTGGTAGTAAGAAAAAATCGAGATCGTAGTACAATTTCTGATCAAATATAAATGGATATCAGAGATGAGAGGACCTGTGATGCAGAGTCTCCATTAATTGACAGTTCAGAACTGAAAGAGTGATGGAGACAAAATAACAATACAATGGAATATATGTGTAGTTCCAATTTGCTTTCTGGCGACATTTTTGAATAACTTTCACAAAGCCCCTACAAGGAGAAATAAGCCATAAGCTGGAAGATCAGCCCTTGACATTTAGTTATTCATTAACAGAATTAAAGTCAACATTCACATTAAACTTGAGAAATATACCAAGGTTTCTGAAAGATTAGGAACATCAGTGAATTGTCCCTTCTGCTCCATGGTTTTCACTACTACTCGACCAGCCAGAACTACATCAGAAGGCAATATTGCAGGCCAGTGCACACCTTGACATTCGTGTTTATGTTCTGGAATGCACTCAAGTGTTGGCTTGAAATTACTGCCTACCATTGTATCTGGAATATGAATTGGCCCACCTGCTCGCACTTGGCAGTGCTGGGAACAGTACAATGGCAATGAACATGAAAAGCAGGGGATTGTATCTGCAGGTAGTTCATTCAAGCAATAATGGCAATGAGTTTCTCGGCAATGCTTCAAAATAACCTGCCCATAGTATGGTCAAGTAGAAGTTATATTCCCATTACCAAATTGGAAGTTCTCACAGTCAGATGATGAGGGCTTTATATACGAACCAAGATATTAAATTTTTATTACTTTTAGGATGTATGTTATTTTACAGCCTCATACATTGCAACAAACTTCACTCATGCTTAAACAAATGAGAAATAACCTCTGAGTAGAAGTAAGGCTGACCTGTATCTTAATTTAATTTCTGTCCTCTCATTCTAAGGCCTAAACCCTTCTACAGTACAAGATTAACTGAAGAAAAGATAAAAAAAAAATATACACAAACAAAGAACAAAACTGAGGGATCCTCTCATTTTAATTCCATTTCTTCACAGGAACTCTACAAATGTGCCTTATGTGGAGGCTAGAGCTTAGTAAAGTACAACAAAACGAATTGAGGTGAGGTCAAGTATAATCATTCCCTAAACTCGTGTGGTAAACAATGGTGGAATTGAAGTGAATTTGTTATATTCAGACCTCAGGTAATAAAGTTAATAATGATTAAAACTACTTAAGGTAGTAAATTGCAATACTTGAAAAGTAGTAAATACCAACCAATATTATTCTACCAAGTGAAAGAGTCAAAGATGACACTGTACACTATAACTAATGATATTTCCCATGGCCAAAGCTGTGTATAGAAAATAAGTACATTTTGGTAAACTATATTATTAAGTACTCATTAAGCTATGCCTACTCAAATTTAAAACAACATAAAATCAATGACAAATTCAACAATAAAATATGTACATACCACAGCATAAGGTTCTTCAGCATGAATCAAGGAAGCTTGAGGAATGTCAAACTGAGAAACCATGCCCCTTCCTTTGTCTGGTGTTTTTACACACTGAAGTTTTATTTCTGAAGGCACATCTGACAGATTATTTGTAATGTTATAATAACTTAGAAAAGAAAATGCAAAGTGCCATGCGCTACAAGCATATATTCGGAATACAATCAAGAGCAATAAACAATCATTAAAGTTTATAGGTCTGACACAGCTCTAAATGCTTAATAAAAAAATCTAATCAATCTCCAAAGCCTCTAGATAAAGTCTGCAGGCAGGCAGCAATAAAACCTGCTTAAGGATTTAAATGCAAAAATAATTCTTCTCTGCAAGAGATTGCAACAATTACAACAAATGAGCAGTGCGTGTGGTGAAAATAAGAAATAGGATGCTGAGTAAAGGTTACCATCTTACCTGGAATTTCTACACTTTTCTGGCTGGCTGGTTTAGGAATTTTTTTCTCATGATGCCGTGCAAGCATGTCCAGCTCCCTTTCTATCTGTTTCTTTCCCCCTATTGATGGCTCCATATCCTTAGCAACACTTAAGTCATGGACCGAATCTTCGTAGTTCCCCAGTGTAGCATTCACCTTACCTCTCCTACACCACACCTACAATAAAGATATGTTACTGCCACCAGAAATTGCTTAGTTTGGTGGAATAAGCACAAAAGAGAAACAAAAGATAAACACAAAAAGGAAAGGAAAGGAAAGGAAACGAACGGTATCTACATCCATGGCAAGAAGATGGAGAAACATCCATACAATAGGAGATATAAATTTTGTGTCTCAAAATACACAAGCCAAGCCAACAATTGCACAAACCCTCCTACACAAACATTACAATCTTGTGTTTTACCCCTCAATCATATGTTTCTTCTCTTGAATGAAAAATCTGAGAGCTCACTTTTCATATTTTGATATTCAAAGAGAGGCCATAAGCAATTAACAATTGAAAAGTATTTGAAGAAGAAACTAATATGTACCTTTGGATAGGAAGGAGAAATTTCTAGTGCCCTGCTGCAATCTCGAAGAGACTCCATTGACAGGCCCATTTTCTGTTTTTAGGGTTTTAGATGAGATAAAAGATTAAAGGTTTCGGAATGAGAAATCAGAGAGAGAGAAAGAGAGAGACTCACGTGAAACAATGAAGCTCGGTTTAAATACAAAGTAGCAACAAGATTCTTGCCAGTGTGGTGGGCGTCAATGGGAGCAAGACGAAGCGCCTGTAACTTTTTCCATTAAAACCACCAAAAAGGAAATTCAATTCATTGATTGTTTTGGTAATAAGTAAAAGAGAAGAAGAGACCTGAGAATAGCAACGCAGAGCCTGGGAATGATCTCCAGAGGAATAGCATTGGTTGCCCTTTTCTTTCAAGTCCAAAGCGGCACCCTCGTTCTTGCCACAAAGACCGGCCTGGGTCGCTGGCTCTGCTGCCAACTCTGAGATCAACTGATGGAACTGCGGCAAACTGAGGAACAATTGGAGCAGAGAAGAGGATAGTGAAGGAAGATCGTCAACATGGCTCTCCTCCACCCTCCGCTTCAGCCTATCTGGAACCACACATTTAAGCTTCTCCATTTACCAACTCTACCTTTTTTTCCTGTCCACTTCACTTCAGTGCCTTTATCACAATTGGGCATGTTTTGCCTTCTGTCACAATAACTCCAATCTCAGTCGCCTAACTTCAGCAGAATCACTTAAAAGGGAAAATTCCATGTCTAGTCCCTCCACTATTAGTAAATTTGTTTTTAGTCCCTCATCAACTTCTTTTTCTTTTTTGTCACCCATAGTTAAAACAGATAAATTTGATAATTTTTAAATTTAGCCCTTAATGTTTACATATTTTTTAATTTTATCTTATTTTTTACTTAGAACAAAACTAAAAATATTTTTAATTTTTTATGATTAAACTAAATAATCCCAAATACATTAATTTTCTTACACTTTAAATGGTTAATAACGTAATATCTCTCAATGAGAATTAACTCTCTTTTTTTTAGCTTGAGCTAGCAGCTATTGATGAAGCAAATAAAAACATTAAAAAAGTTTAAGTTGTTAGTTGGGTAATTTTTTTTTGGTGGAAAATAGAAAAATACAATAAATAAACTCCGCTTTGGCCTAACTCCCTAAAAGGGGTCTTTCAAACATTCGCAAACCTTAACTTCCCGAGTGAGCTATCTTGACAAATCTATCAACTTCTTGATTTTCTGCTCTAGGTATATAATAAATTAAATTGACTATTGTTAAATAAAACAGGCAAATGATGAAGAAGAGAGTGAGATTCCTATAATTTACTTCAATTTAAATGGTAAAAAAGAAAAAAAAATCATAAAATGCAGCATGAAATCACTACTAAAATAAAAACCATAAAACATCTAATCATCCTAATTTCTCCTGATTCAGACAAACTTAAAAATAAAAGCAAAAATCATTGGAATTACTGTACAAAAAAAATTAAAGGATAGATTTTACAAAATTGCCTATAGCTCTCTGCTATCATAGTTTATTGAACTGCTAATCTCTGGAGATGATCCAAGAAAACCTCAAAGCTTACATCGTCTGTAAAGATTATGTCTCCACCCGGACGATGACCATCGGAGTTACATGAAGCAGAAGGATTCAACTTCGCAAGAAGAAAACGGGCCTGATGATCAAAACAGACTTAATTAATAACTATGCATTGAAAAGAAAAGAAAATAATAATAAAATAGCTAAGAAGACAGGGCACCAAGCTGTTCACTTTCTCTTTTTTCCTCCATTTTTCTATGCACTGTGATTCAGCATGTATGTAGAAATTGAAGATCGTATGTGCTTATACATTCAAGGTTATTAAAGCTTCATTTTTGTGATTTTAATTGCAAATTGACTAATCCGTCCATCAATCATATTCCATTTCTTTTCTCTTTTTTTTTGGGAAGTTTACAAGTAGAATTATAAGCAATACATATCTGAATAAACTATAATAAGAATCAAGTGTTATAGAGTGCAATCGGACCCATATCCAGAGCCAAATTAGAATAGTTCTAGATAGGACCTATACATGGTGCGATTTAAGCAATAATAAATCTGAAGACTATTCACATGATTTACACAACATTGGAGTTGAACATAGGGCATCAAGGTCCCAGGGCCTCAGCCTTTGCCACTGGTGCAAGGCCTTATTGGCATCATCTTCCATTTCTTTAGTATAACAATTCAAATCGAAAAGAATACTAATGAGCTTTTATAATACTACTTGCAATGAAGCAGGATTTGAGCCTAATTTTCTAAACAGGTAAGCACCATAGCTCACAGGTGGAGGAAAGCATGGATGAACTACAGCGTGATTGTTTCAGAAGGGATAGGGCAAAATAAAATCATAATATTCTCAATCAGAGCCTTGACTTCATCTGTATACAAATTAAAAACAGCTACTAACCTGTGAGCCATACTGGTCACAAATGACCAGTCGAGGAACCGGAAACCTTTCCTTGATTATTGCATCTGCATCATCACGAGGAGCTTGCAGCAACTGGGCAAAAGCCTACATGGACAAATATGATGATAAGAACAATGTCTTGAGATACTACATGGGCAAAGGCTCTGTTTGTTCTTTTTAAATATTCTAATTTATGTAAAAATAAAACAATATTCGTTAGGACTACACTTTCTTTTTTCTTTCAGAAACAAAGAAAATATAAGATTTCCCATCATGTATTGTATGAAGACATCAAATATTTAAATTACCTTTTCCCTAAGCAAATCTTCAGGAAAACGTGATACAAGGGTTAATATGTAATTTGGTATCTTGTTATATTTTTAGCGATTAATGAAAATTTTAAGTTTGATAAATAAAGTAAGGGTCCGTTTAGATTGATTACAATTTACAATATTTCATACAAATTAGTTTTCACTTAATTTCCGAGTACAATTGCATTATGATTATATTTAACATCTTTCCTTTATATTAGGCCCCCTTTAAGTTCTACTTGTTGCAGTTCTAGTGATTTTGGGTTTAGGAATATCAAGATTTAATAATTGAGTGATTGGGAATTGGATTCCAGTCTCTTTGTTCTTATATCACTCTTAATTCTTAAATTTATAACTAGCTTCTTCTTTTGTTTTCCCTTCCCACTAATTTTTCTGCCTTCTACATCATTGATGGTGAAAAGGCGGTTATGTTATATTGGCATCTTCTTATTTTCTTACCATCTAATTTGTAGCACTTTTACACAAGAAATAAACTTGCTATACATAGTCAGTTCCGACATCCTACAACAAACAATATTCAAGAATTGCAGGAAAAATGCCTAATAGAACTACCATAGTCCAGATTATCTATAAGCAAAACACAGGCTAATAGTGTCTCCTATGCATTAAAACAGGGGGAAGAAAATAAAAATTAGAAATTCACAGCCAACGGCTAAAATGATTTGCAGACCAGCAGTATTCTTCTTCTTGTTTATTAATGAAGACATGATAGAAAAAGCTGTACAATTCTCCATTATGATGATGACACCATAATATTCTATTCAGATGAAACAATGACAAAATACAGCCTTTCCTAAACTTATGGATAGCGATAACAGGATATAGTATATCATAGCAACATGGCGGCCCTGTCACTGCATGAATGTCAGGCTGGTAACTACATTTTCACTACAATTAAGTGTAATTGGAGCACTCCAATTACTTGCTCCAATTCTAAGGGGAGGGCTGAGAATTGGGGGAATTACAAAGGGTAATTAACCATGATGGCTTTCAAATTTTTCATTTTTCATTACCTTTTTAAGACATAATTATATTATGCCAGCCAAACATGTCTAGGAATTAGACTTGTAATTACAAGAGGGTGTAATTACACTTTCTTGCAATTACTTTGTGATTCCCAAACATACCCTTAATGCCTTTTTGCTATTACAAATTGCCCAACATCATAGCTCCAACATATATAAAGTTTGGCTTGTCCATATTTTGGTCAAACGTAAGTGTTTTTTTTTTGTTCAGCCTGTAAATTCCAAATTCAAGAAAAAAGTTACCTGATGCTCAGGTTGATCATGATACCCAGCTTTTCGCCACTGTGCAATAGTTGAGCCGTGAAAAATAACAACGGTGAAATAAGAGTCCAAAAGCAGGATCCTGTCAGCTGCAATGGCAGTCACATCAAGCAGTGCTGGCTCTGGAACAGACTGAAACGAGTAAGAAATCAATGAAGGTTGAATCATCACAACTGAATTGGCAACATTTTCCCTGTTCAGGATCATTCTGAAGTATGCCGTCTCATCAGGACTGTTATTGAAGACCTGTAAAATAAGAAACCAACCTAATTGAAGTACGTTACCCAATATTATGCATAACCTAGATTGATTATATAATTTTCAATGATTTGATTGAAAGGAAAATGTAACTTAAAATGTAAGATGGATAATACCTGGACAAATTGCGATCGCCGCAAATGAAACATGAACTGAGGAAATATTGAAAACCTTGGAGACAGGCTGAAAGAAGATGGGGTATCCTTTTGGTAATCCCCAAACCGAGAACATATATGAATCAATGCTTTATCCAACCATCTTATAGGGTCGAACTCGGCCTGCATGCCAACATCATGTTACAGAATAGTACACATCACAACCATACAGTTCAAAATTTTCATGAGGACTTGAAGCATCACTTCCAGGAGTAATTGAAAGGACTGTGGAAAGTCTCATGTGATAAAATTCTAGTTTTTTTCATTTTTATTGTTTAGCCTTGCAAATTATCATTGTTCAAAGCGTCCATGAGTAATACCAAATTTAAGCAAATAGAGAAAAGTTTTTACTTGGTCCAAGAAGGAAAAAAATAGTAAGAATATGAGATGAAGTGAAAGGATCGGACAAAGAAATGACTGTAATATACAACCTCAATATATGTACAACTGCCATCAAGATAAAGAGAAACAATTAGAATTATTAGGAGATACAAACACCAGATCATATAAAAGTCAAGCATCTTTCAACTTACAGGATAAAATCTTAATAAAATCTCTCAACAGGATTAGCAGTTCTCAGCTCCTTGCATTGTTGCAAGAGAATTATATTCTCTCTGTTAGCGGTTTACAGCATATTGCAGAATGACTAGAACAGTGTTCTGATTCTGAAATGTGTATACCTTTCTCTTGAAAAAAATCTTCCGGAACCGTGCCACGGTCTCTTGTTTGCACTTTCAGGTATAAGAGGGACAAAGGATCTTGAAGTTGAGTAGACAAAACATAATCTAACTCTTTCATTTCCCTTTTCTTAAATGACTTGGATTGCTTTACAATCACACTTTTTCCCTTCACAAATTTGGGGAATTCTAGGAAATCCTATATATATTATATAAAGAAGGTATGGGATCATAAATGGAAACATTGAGTTCTAGAATAGTTCTTTGGGTTCCAAAATATTTCCTTAATTCTTAGCCTATCATTATGGAGCCACTATCAACTTAATTTAATTACATTATATAACATTTTAATTTAATTTGATCACATTACGTAATAATTAATTTAATTTAATTACCATATTATATACCTCAATATTAATCACATCATTTAATAATTTAATTTGAATTGATTTAGGAATCAAATATAAATGTAACACTTATTTTTTATTGAATTCATCGGGAAAGAAATGGGAAAAGAGTAATCTTTTTTTTTTCTTTATATATATATATATGACACATACATACACATATCATATCATATATGTAATAAAATAGAGTTTTGGAATAATTTTAGTAACAATTAGTTCTTTAGACATCTGCCACCTATTACATGCTAACACATCAACATGGTTTAATTTCATAATTAAGTGCATTTTATTAATACATACAATTGGTTCATGCATCGCACGGGTATACAAACTAGTACTTCCAATATAATGAGGGAAAGCTCTTTTAATGATTTCTTTCTGTTGTGATAGTAATCTCACGTATTTATTATGACCTAATTCTAGGGATCCACTAGCATAACATTAGGCATATCATATCTTTGACTTTCCTTATTTATGTATCCAGTTACTAGTATAAATAGGTTGTGTAACATAATGTAAATATGCAAGTAGTATTTTTCACACAATTCTATCCCCTATTTCTCTCTTATTTCTCACAGCCAGCAACTTTCTTCCTTCTTCCTTTCTCTTTCTCACTCAGGTTTACACTTTCATTTTCCTAGTAATTATTACTTCTTATGAAGGGAACATGGAGGAGCCAGTCCCACAATCATAAACGATATTCCCTCAAAAATCCTACTTATTAAAGGCCCTCTAATAGACAAAGGCATTATGGTTAAAGGTGAGTGCAAGGTACAGTTTTGGTGCTAGAACCCATATATCAATCAATGACCAAGGTGCAAAAAGATCGTTCACCTGACTGAAGAAGTACATACATAACCACGAAACCAGAAATACTATCAAAACATCATGTATAACACAGTGATTACCTCAATTTCCATTTTGAAAGACACTAGGCGTGCCATCGCTGCAGCAGCTGCATCTTGGTCAAAGCCAGAAATCAAATCCTACATTTTTTTAAAGGAAGCTTGATTAGGTGAAACCTTGTAAATATTGCTAACTAAAAGTAAAGTTGAGAAGCTGGTCGTATATCATCCCAATAACTTAATAAATTCCCATTCTCAGTGGGGACTAGGAATGAAAAAAGAACAGACAAGAAGAAGAAGAAGAAGCAAAATCATTCATATTTATCTGAAGAGTGGGACAAAGGGGACTAGCAAGCTTTGGCATTCACTAAGAAAAATATCAATCTAAGATCACCGAGTGACAAAGGATCATCTAAAGCTATCATTTTCTTTAATATTTCATATATAAGTTTGGCTAAACTCCAGTTTTAGTCCTAGTACTAAGATAAATGTTCACTTTAGTCCATTAAAGTTTAGTTTGCAATTGCTAAGTAGATCATGTGTTGGACACATTAATTTTATAACTACAGAAATGAACTTAAGTCTTTAAGGTCATGTGGCAAGTTGCATCCAAGATACAAAATTTAGATACGCCAAAAGGGAAACAGCATTTATATCATAATCTGATGAATATAAAAAAGGAAAATAGAAGGGAAGAAATGTGCTGGACAAAGAGAGAAAGAACAAGAAAACAAGTGGAGGCATGGGGAGACACTATCAAAGAGGAATTTACTGAAAAAGCAAGGGCCAAAATCATTAAATGCATGCTTCATTGCCATCTCCGATAAGTATAATCTGTTTTCTAGTTTAGCTTAGACTGAGAAAAGCTGTGGTTGGGTTGGGTGGAGGAAGAGACAATCAAGGATAGGCATCACGTCATCGCTTTAGAGTGATGAAATCTTGTTGATACCATGGCTATTTGCACACCTAGGTACTGCAACATAAGGTCACTCTGCAACATACTGAAATCTTATTGATCCGTGTTCCATCAATCAACCTACATATTCATATTTTTCAAGTATTTCAATGTAAAAATGCTAGACGCTTTGCAACGGATTTCATATGTTGACCCCTTCTTCAAACATCAAAGCAAAAA
Source organism: Gossypium hirsutum (assembly GCF_007990345.1). NCBI lineage: Eukaryota > Viridiplantae > Streptophyta > Magnoliopsida > Malvales > Malvaceae > Gossypium > Gossypium hirsutum. The sequence continues at coordinate 952,855 of NC_053436.1, forward strand.
CATAAAGAAGACACACACAAATAAAAAGAAAAAAAAACAATTGTACAATGCTTAAGTCCATCTAAGTCCTTAATTCTTGTCTCCGATAAATGACTATCAGATAAAATCACAGGAAAATTCACCATCCACATTAACTCGGATTTCTGTTTCTGAGAAGGTTACATAGGATACTTCAGGGACAAATTACATGCCTGCTGTTTCTTTTTTCCTCATATGATTATTGCGTATTGAAAAGAAACATGAAACAGCAGGCAAATCTTTTATGGGAAACAAAATTGACTCCATTAACTACATTAGGAACCAAAGGCTACCTGTATGCTTCCAGGTCCAGCAACCCATCTTCTTGAAAGAGTTGTAACACGAAGTCTCATTTCGCCGGAGCTATGCTGGTAACTGAAGAAAAATAACATTAAGTCCAAGCTGTTAGAATGATACCGACACAAGAAAAACAAGTATTTATGTAATGTGTATAAGGTAAGAGAGTTCATACAATGTTAGAAATTGGAAATAAAATTGACTGCTCGAGGACTGAACAGTAGCATCAGGGATGTCCTTCCTAACAATATCAAATACTAAACACAAAGTTGTAGCTTGATCAAGGCCACACATTTTCCATGCACTGGTGTTTCCCTGCCCGATGATGGTGTCAGAGCACATAGGACTTCTCTGCACGTAGCTATTAACTATTAGATACCTTAAGTACAGACAGTAGAAAGCGGAAACCATGTAAGCCTCCCCTCCCTTTCTTATTCTCTTCCATTCTTTTTTTTTCTTTTTTTAAATTTGTTATTTTTATACTTAAAAGAAGTAAAAAGAATAATTATTTGGTCCCCCATAAAATTTATAATTTGATCCTTTCTATCCCCCCCTGCCCCCTCAAATATAAAATTCTGGGCTTCATCCCTACTTTGAGTTATACCTTTTCAAGAGATGCACAGGGCCCAAGAACACCCTGAATTTTTAAGTCCTTTGAACAGTTTACCTCAAATATACCACTGCAAGCCAAGCAATACTTCATCAAGATTGTTCATTGTATACAGTTCTCATGAATTTATAAAATAGAGAAGTTATGGAACTTGTAATAGACAGCTCAATTGAACAAAATAAGGCATCCCAGAGAAATGAAATTTGGAAAATAATTAACCATGGTTCTCAATAGTACAATGAAAACTATTTGGGGTCAAGCCAAATATATGCTTTCAATGCTTACACATAATGAACTAATAAAGCTAATAAAGGCAAGAAGAACAAATAGTTTAGAGCTGGCCCATGTTACATACTATGCAACTGTGTAAAGGAGAAAGTCGCACAAGTCTAAGTTCAAAAGGCCTTACTTTGAAGATAGTCCGAGACCCTTGTCCCCTGACTGGAAAACACGCCTAAGCGTGTCCTTAAATACTGAATGGCCAAAACTTTCAGCAAGAACAACAAATCCGCCAGTTCTCTCAACAACAACTTTAAGTTCTGCAACACCAACCTATTGCAAAAAACGTAGCACAACGCAAGAATGTTATTTTAGCCAACACAGGAAATTTGATGGATGAAAGTAAGAAGCCATCACTAGAATGCTTATAGAAATTATTATTAAGAATGTGTGCAAACACAAACCTGGTCAACGGCACAAGCAAAGAGATCGAGTACATGTCCTTGGTGCACAAGCTGCTTTGCAAGTGTTTCATAGAACTTAATAGCTTTATGATAATGGGGAGCAGAATCCTTATCCAGGTCCTTGTGGGAATGTATGGGTTCAGATAAATTCTTTGAGACAATCTAGAAGGAGATTAGTAAACAGGTAAATAAAATTAGTAGGAATCATGCATGTTGTCACGATGAATGACAAAATAACAGAGTAGCCATCCTTACAGCACCAGGGCCTTCAGTTGAGGGGCCACCAAGAAATGCCATGATTCGGGCTCCTGAACCAGGAAAGCATGCACCCAACAAACTGGCAGCCACACTCAAAGCAGTGCCTGTGGACCTGCTTGCCCGTTGATCAGCAGGAATGGGCCAAGGATCCTTTTGGAGCTCCTCCAAGACCTAGAAAAGCGAACAGCTCGTTTAACATTTAATTAGACGTTGTTAAAAGGAAAATGTTGCTAATAACCTACAGAATTGATGGCAAACTCGCATTCAGAGGCAGGTAGAAGGAATCGTGCAATGCTATCTGAAGACAAGCCATCCCTGGCACCAGCAATGACACCAGTGAGGGGCTTGGGCTTGTTAAGGAAAAAGCCCATTTGCTCAAGAAGCTGGCCTTTTGGGACATCCTTGGAGCCTTTGAAGACATAGGTCTTAGGAGCGGTACTGAAGCCAATCTCATGCAAATGGACAAGCGTGCCAAAGGTTATCAAACCAACAAGAGAGTTGTCGGGGAAGAGGCCAATGGCCTGGGACAATGCAGATTTGAGGAATGCCATTTCCTCTTCAATAATGGAAGTGTCAATCACGAACATGAAGACAGATTGAAGGCAGGCGGCCTCCCTAGGGGATTTGTACTCAATGGTGGTGTACTGAGGGAAGAGCTCAGCAGGTAGATTTTCTTCTGAGACAGAGGCATAGTGGGCAGGAAAGTGGCTGCGATGGAAACAGAAGGGGCAGATCCAAATCTTGGCGGCAAAATCCATGACACAGAAGGGGTTGAGGACGGAAGAGCAGTTGCGACAGCGAAGAGGAGCATAGGTTAGGACCAGCATGTTGGGGAATGGCTTGATTGGGGTGTAGATGGCAGAGACTGGCACCACACAGTTACCCGCCTCTTCCTTCGTCCCTGGCACCACATTCCACGTCATCCGAACCCCGTCTTGTGCTTCCAGCTCCATGAATTCTGCCATATTTCTTTTAGGTACGGTATGCAAGTAATGCAGCCTACTCTACACCGCAAAAAAAGAAGAAGCGATTTTCTATGAAACAAAGCGCAAAGTACATATGCAAATATTATGAGAAACAATATGCAGATGATTCACAAAAATAAAATTATAAATGAATGGCTAAGTCTTCTTACTCTAGAAACTAATGTCCATCAAAATGGTATGAATAAAGTTGCTGAAAGAATCACAAGTTAAACAAACAAAATCAAGCGGTTAGCAAATTACTCTACACCATAGTTCACTGGATTTAGAAAGAAGGCAAAGCAAAGTGGAAAATCAGTCTACAGATAAGCCAAGTAGGAGAATTCCATATTCATCAAAAGACTTGCAATAAGAGCTACGCATACCATTCAAATATCTTATAAGTTTCAAAATTAAGCCACATAAATTCATCAACCTATGTTCTAACTCGATCTACGCCAAATCAACAACTGAATTATACAATGCTTAAGATTTAGAGGGTATTTGGAGAATGAGATTATCATCTGAGTCTAGAGAGACAAGCTTCAAATTCCTTCTTTTTTTAAAAAATTAAAACAAAAAGCGGAAATCAAGTCACCTGAATCAACTTGAAAGCAAGCCTCTGATGGAGGAACCGGAATCGAATGCCCCACGATAGGAAGATGCCGAAGAACAATCACGATTCCTTGAATAATTATACATAATCTTTGATCTTTAATTTAACTAAAATCATTGTGAACGTAAAACAATTTGTTTATGATAATTTTATTTTTATTTTTTCAATGAATTAAAAATTGAAGTATAAAAAAGAAATTAATAAAAGGAAATATAAAAAAATCAATGAATTTTTTTAATAATTCATGAAGTATTATAAATTAATTTTCAAAACAAAAGAAAACAAATAAATCTAATTAATTGAAGGAAAAAAAAACGCAATTAATGTTAACTATAGGAGAAAAATTCTAAGAAAAAAATGGTAAGGTTTGCAGTTTTACAATGTTCATGCATAACATTAAAATTTGTTATATCTATAATATTATTTTTTTGGATTTTAATTAATTAAAATTAGGAATATATTATTTTATAATTAAAATAAATTATGGTAATTTAACTTTTTACACTTTGATCCTTCCTAAAAATAATAAAAATTAGAATTTAAATTCAATGCTTGATAAAAAATTTTGATTTTGCCCCTGCGCTAACTAGGTAATGAACTGAAAATACTCAGCAGCAGAATCCTTTTCCTTAGCAGCTCACGAATCTCATCAATAGGCTGAGGATTTGGCCAAATAGTCCTCTGGTAAATTAGATTCCCGATAAACATGCTTGATCCTGATGTAGTCTATGACAGCCATGAGGTTCTGTATTCGACCTGCTAACACAACAGTCCCAATCTTCTTTAATGGCATATTAACCACTTGGAGACTATCAAACTCAGTTACCAGCCGATTGAATCCATACGTTTTAGCAAGCTTTATTCCATCAAACACCAGCTTGAACAGCAATGCAACATCCTATATTCCTCCCAAAGCCTAGTAACCATTGCCCATTGATCCATGAGCAGAACTAGGCTGCATGGCACCATCCACATTCAACTTTATCCATCCTACAGCCGGCTTCTTCCAAGTATTAGCTCTGTCATCTCTTGAATGCAAGTTATTCGAAACAACAGGCCTGTAGGCAGAGTATGAAGCCCACCTACACGCCCATTCGATGACCTGTTGGGAATTTTCTCCAAAGAAACCAGCAAAGATAACCAAAAACATAACAGCAGTTAATCTGATCCGTTCCCGAAGCGACAAATTGAAGAAAACTTGCTTATAACTAGCAGGAACAGATTGATTCCATACATGGTGGCAACTGGACAATCTCTTAAAATATGAAGAATGGATTCAACACAACAGCCGCAAACTTCACAACTAGTATCATCCGTCATATGCCTTCGATCACTCTCCTCATTGGATAAAAGCCGATTATACAATAATAACCATAGGAAAAGTCGTACTCCTTGAAATCTACCAAATTTCCATGCTAGGGGCCAGCTCGAGTCCTTTGGCTCTAAATTATACGCACAGGTAACTGATATGCGTTTGCCACCATGTAAAACTCCAGTAGCAGTGTCTGTCCAGACGCAATTATTGGAATCTGATGGAGAAATACCTGCAATATGACATAAGTCTCCTTCCGGAAGTACATTCCTCAGAAAATCCCATCTCCAATTCCCGTCCTCGTCAACCAAGTCTCGAACTTAAAGTTGTCTTTCAATCAAATCAGGTGACACACAATGAGCGGTAAGAGGGCCTAAAGCCGATAACCAAACGTCCTCCCAGAAACTCATGCTTCGGCCATTACCTATGGACCAGTAAACATTCGTCCAAACATAAGAGGATGAGACGCGATTTATAGTAGTCGGGCAAGCATCAATCATCGTATACGTTGTGCGCATAATTCGAACCCACAACGTCTCTGTATTGGTTAACAGTGAAAGCCCAACTTCATAAGGAAAGAACGATCGTTAAAAGCCAATTTTCGAAATCCCAAGCCACATTGATCCCAATTCACAAGGGTCGGCTTCTTCATGTCATTCTTAGCTCCCCAAATAAACCTCTTAACAATCCTCTCAATTTCAATGCAAATGCTTATAGGATTTTTTTTTTAATAATTAGATTATTGATGTAAAAATACAATACAAACAAATATTTTTTAATAAAAAATAAATAAGTATATTATTGATGTAAAAATATAATATAAGCAAATAAATAATTTTTTTTAATAAACATAAAAAAATAATTTTTTGATAAAATATAAATAAGTAGATTATTAATGTAAAAATACAATGCAAATTAAAAGTTAACAAACTAAATAATGATGTATATGACAAAAATTTAAAATAAAAAAATCATCTTCATCGTTGAGTCAAATGTGTGCTACAACTCAATGGGTGTCGGTTACGAAGAGGATTTCGTCACGGTTGGAGTTCCAGCTGATCATCTTAATCTCCATCTCCATCTCCATCTCCACCTCCATTTCCATTTTGATCTTGATCTTCATCTTCAACATTATATTCATCCTATTCTTCCATGCTAGATTGCATTTGCACCCAAAGTTCCCATCGTATATCATCAATTGTCTTAATAGGTGGTTGCGAAGATAGCTCACCTCCAAAGAATAATGATTCTAGTGGTGTTTGCAACACTATTGGAGGAAAAATATATGATGTTGAATAACCATATTACGCATAGAATGCTGGAATTGTACAGGGCTAAAATTGCATATCTTCATTATTTTAATGAAAATGCATCCAACAAATTATGTTTTCCACACGTGACACCCGATCTTTCAAAATCAACATAATCCCCTAAATTTAGAAAAAGAAAACCTAAATCCCTAACTTTTTTTAAAAAAAATAACATATTTCCCTTATAAGCTCAAGAAATATGACTATTTTTTCGTCTTAATATAAAAACAAAAGATTCCAAATTAGAATGATAAAAAATAAAATAAAAAAGAGATGCAAATTTTAAATTACTCATGTTTCAAAATTTTATTTTCTTTCTTTCATTTTTCTAACTAATATTTTTATTTTTTAATTTTTTCCAAAATATAGAACTTTCATATTTCCATTTTTTAACTCTTCCAAATTTTCCAATCTCATTCTCACGCTTATCTTCTTCAATTTGCACCTCCATAACCATAATTTGAATACACTGACGCTAGTTTTACAATTTTTCCCATCCTTAATGAATGTCATAATGCTTCACCCGTTCTTCGTTTTAATGAAAACGCATCTCGTTTTACAAAGAAACCTCTTGTTTTTTATGCCTTTAAGTATATATATTAACTTATTTTTAAAAACTATTTAAGTTGCATTAGGAAATGAGATGAAGAAAGCAAAAGCATTATATATTATTATAGCTACACATGTGAGAACGAGAATAATGACAGAATAGCATAAACATGTTCGATGTGATTGCAATTTTTGTTAATCTTATAATTATGAAAAACATTTCAATTCAAGGCAATTTTAATGTAAAATATAAATACAACATGAACACACAAAATCTAAAATATTATATATACCATAAGAAATTAAAATAAAAATTTAATTCATATTGATATCCCTCACTTATAGTCATATGAAGAAATTGAAATTCATATCATAGAATAACTTAGTATCATTTAACATCATCCAGAAAAGATCACGAATAACTACGACACTTGTAATGTTTTGTATAATTATACAACATTCTCCGATATCACAAATTATTATAAATCCTGTAATATTTTGTATAACATTACTCAGCAACACAAACTATTACAAAAAGCTGTAATAATTTGTGTAACATAGACACTAATGAAAAGAGTATGGTAAGGGAAAAAGGATTGTATGAAACAAGGACGTGAAGTCATCTGTAATTTAATGCCACATCAACATTTTCATCTTGAAAAAAAATAATATCCAAATGAAAATCCTGAAATTCAAGATGAAACTGTTGATGCGACATTAAATTATTGAAAAGGAATAATATTCTTGTTTCATACTATCCTTTCTCATGTTAAGCAGCATTTATTAGGAAAAAGAAACAGAAAGCTTACCTCAAAGAATACAAAGGCTTTTAGTATTTTAACCTTATTACTATACTGGTACTATGTTATTAAATAAATAATACTGCTAATATGATGTATCACAAAGTCAATATTCGATACTCTGCTTCAAATAATAAGGATGTCAAAAGGTGTATGTACTAATTTACATTGTAAAACCACAACACAACAAATGCAAATTTAAAAAAAAAAAAAAAAAAAAAAAAAAGGCAATCTAAGCCTAACTGTGAAATGGAAATACCTATATTCTACAACCATCTTTCTTTCACTCTATACATATAGATCTAATCTGTCATAAATAATTAAATATATTAAACACAATAACACATAATGATCAGATCACTCAGAGACAAGTATGCCTGAACAAATATGATATGACATTCAAATACCTGTGACAGCTGCATCCACAAATATGGTAGCTGTAGAATACAAAGCACGAACCTTTAGGGATGAACCACCTCATTCGCGGCTAATTCAAGGATGTCCTTTGCGCACCAGGTGGTGCTGTTGGCCTTGGAAAGTTGTAGGTGAACTGAGTATCCACAAAGTTAGGGGCCTCCACATAAGGGCTCTACAGTGTCAAATGGTTTCAAATAAGTCAGAAAAAGAAATAATGTTTGAAAAGAAAAGAAGCCAGTCAAACCGCCTAAGAACAGCAGTAGCATTGGTGAGAAAGAAAATTTGATTCTCTAGCATTCACCTTCATTTCCCATCCCCTACCAAATGAGAAGGGACATATTCGGGGTATTTCTGGAAATTAAAAAAGTTCAGTATTTGCCTGTTTTTAACACTTTACATCTTATGTACTGCTTCAAAGTTAGTTTGGTTCGGAAATTTGAGTCTAAAATCCAAAGGTCATGTGAAGATAGATCTTAAAGTTCCCAGCTTCTGTTTAGCTATTTATTGCAGTGAGTCATTCAAAGAAGAAACACATCACCTGATAAAATCAGATACTTTTGCTTGCCTGCTTATATCCCAGGTAGGTAACAGCGGTAAAAGTACCACAGAAGCCCCTGTACTAAGAGTCAGATTGCATTTTGCCCCCTTTACTCAAAAAATAGGCAAATTAGTAACTGTACGTTAGAACAAAAAGCAAACTGATCCTTTGGCTAAAATTTCATCCATTTCTACCGTTAAAAAATAGTGTGGAATAGTGTGGCTGACAGAATAACCAAACAATTACACCTGGAATGTCACATGCACCTCATTCTGACGTACAGGGACCAATTTTTACTAGTAGAAATGGATGAAATTTTTAACAGAAGGACCCGATTGCTCTTTGATCTAAAGTACAAGGAGTAACTTACCCATTTTTTGAGCAGAAGGGGCAAAATGCAATCAGACTCTTAATACACCTTCATAGTACTTTTACCGATAACAGCTAACCTTGAGCAGTTATAATGCCATATGATGAAGCATGAAAGGGTCCATGTTTTACATGGATAGAATAAAGTGTACACTGATCAGCATAGTAATCATACCTGTGACGCAAATGTAGAATGAGATAACTCTTCCTGGTTTAGAGACCTTGATGATGCATTAAGAGAACTGCTGTCATAGCTCGGTTCACTTCCATCCAATGTATGTACTGTACTGCTTTCAACAGTTTCACTCTCACTTCCATTGGCAGACTTGGCCCTCTACATTCATACCATAAAATCATAAAGGTTTCAAATGAAAAAAGGAAAGTAAACAAAAAAAATATGCACACCTGGAAGATTCTACCCAAGATTTTCAACCCTTTTGCTCGTGCTCGAAGTTCTTCCCTTTTGCAATTGCCATCTTGGAGAACCTAAAAAAAAGGTTTGATAAATTACTGGAAATATATAACAAATGTTGAAATCAGTGTCACCTAACAGCCGTAAAAGAAGAAACAAGTGAAACAACCATTTGACAAACACGAGAAAGAGTAGCTTCTATGTCAGCTACATTAAGCTTCCATAAGGAATCAGTCAGTATCTTCTTGTGAGATTGCATGTACTCTTCAAGCTCCTCCTCAGTGTAGTTTCCTTCTGCATTAAGCTGCTTCTTCATTTCCTCCTGAAGCTGAAGTAAAGCAATTGCACCTAAACCGAGAAGGCTAGAAAATGGTTAAGCACACATTTTTTCCAACAAAAGGAATGTTATTTGTAAGAAACATTAACGGTGCAATTGATGTTATCTTTGTTAAGGATTCGGCAAAAGGCCCATCCTTAGTCAGGCAGCACCACAGCAGTACAAAATCAAAGAGCTATCAACAGAACATAATCATTGTGTACTAATAATCTAATTTAGCAGCATTTGCTAACCTGTAGTTGCTGTTACTTGGGATTTAATATAATGGCCTTTGTCTCTAAACCACTCAGCAATGAATGGCACACCCAAGTATATCGCTTTCTTCCCAAGCTCTTTTGCTGCTTGCCTTGCATATATATAACCAATTGTATTCAACATATCAACACCATAAGCTGTAAAACATATATCACAAATCAGTCAGAAGAGAAAATCAATTATATGATCAAACATCCAACAAAAAATAAAGGTTATGAGGGCAGAAGAGTAGCAAGACATACAAAATAGATATACCTATCCTAACTAGGAATTGTAAGCCACTGTATCCAGTTTCAATCACCAGTTTTTGAACTTTCATGAAAGCACCCTACTAATGACTATCAAGTTCACACCAAAATGACACTAAAGTTGACCTTTGTGTGTGTAATGCATGCATGTATACAAGGGTTTCAAATTGGAAAACCATTTGAAATCATCCTGAACTAGATCAAATCATCAAATTTTATAATTACCCATACGTGGACAAGAAAAATTGGAGCCAAAATGCAAGGTTCAACTGATATTAAAAAAGGCAAAACAGTTGAAGAGCATAAATCAGTTAATTTTATCTTCAATTTGGTACTAAAGGCTGCTCACTTTGGTCATTAATGCAAATTTCAAAAGGCCAAATAATAGGAGTGCTGAGGAACCATGAAGATGTTTCATTGTTACTATGTAGAAATTCATCCAAGAAAATGAAAAAAGATTTCCAGTTTTCTCTTACTCTAATGCATCATTTTAAGAGAACAGGAAACTACCTGCATTAGAGAGCCTCGACACTTCAGCTTCCGCATGATTAGCAAAGTCCTCTTTGCTTCCTTGCACATATTGATTTAGTCGATCTTTCAGTATTTGTGCAAGCTTTTCTTCTCTCTCCTTCTGAACAACCTATAGACAGGACATTTGGAAAAGGTTTATAATATCTGTGGTATGTACAAGGGGAAGCAATAGCAATTAGCAAATGCTTGTTCCACCTATGAAAAGATTGTATTACATTGCACTGGTTATGAGAACCAGGGGATAAGATTTTATCAGTAGGTAAAAGAGAACTCAACATCAATGAATAAAATAAATAAATAAAAACAAAATCAAACTAACAATCCTTCATAATACTAAGAATAATTTATCTACTGTAAGTTGATCAATTTCTTATAACTGTCAAGATATGCATTGCCTTATAAATGCTGGTGTTTAAATAATACATGACAAAATTAACTTTAACACCTGCTTCTTTTTATTTTTACTATCTCAGGAAAACCATGTATGGAGGTCAAGAACAAGAAGGTGGAAGCTAGGGGATGGTAATACCGACTTGTAATAAATTCAGTAGCACCTCAATAAATTCAGTAGCACCTCACTGGCAATTAAAACAAGAAAAATATCTCTATTATTATAGAATCAATTCCATGTTTTGTGACTTATTCAACCAAATATTCTCTCAAACCTAGATCACTTGAGATATCAAAGCATGTTTGTATTTTCAGAAAATAGATTAAGATACGACACCCCTGCCCCCCAAGAAAAAATAAAAATATATACATCTCTTGAAAAACTATGTAGGATTTAGGCGTGTGTGCCGCCTTAAAAGTTTCAGGGTGCTTTTTGGAACCTTGTAAACTCAAAGCTAGTTTTGCCCCTCTACTATATTTCAGTGTCTATGAATTACAATGATTGAGTTACATAAATTGACAGCAGTGCTATACTTGACACACAACAACCTTACAACAATAAAACAATAAAACAATTTCAAATCGAGGCTCAAATAATAATGGGAGTTAAAATGAAACAGAACCTAATTCATTGTCTATTGAATTGAGACTTTGATTTCCCTATTTCTTAGGTCAATAAGTCGCCCTATCACAATTGAAGAAATTCTTTATACAAGTCTCTATTATCTAAATGCATAAATAAGAGTTCTTACCTTCATTTTCTCCTGCAACTTTTTAGGATCAACTTGCTCCCCTTCTGTAAAAATGTCTAGTGAAGCCATTGAGGCCATAGCAAGCTGTCCTATATATTCCTCAAAAAGCTCACTACCAAAAAGCATTGCAAATATCGCTGCAGGATCTATAATTGCTTCACTGCAAGTAAACAAAGCCATCAAAAAAAAATCCATAGAGAATTATACTTTTAAATTTTTTAGACAGCCTATGAACATAGAGATTTATAAATTAATAGAATAAAAAGAGGAAACTAACGCCGAGATTCCTGATTTCCCGTAGGCATCATATGCTTGTCGTTGTGTCGGATCACTTAATACTTGGTAGGCCTCTCCCAACACCTGAGCAGAACTTAAAAAATAAGAACTCTCAAGAAAGATTCAGAACTAATATTGAGGTCAAGAACAGATACAATGAACACGACAAGGATAGAAACTGAAGCAGTCAACACCTGATACAATATTCAGAAGACTGACTATATAACTGTATGGTTAAACAATTTTGGTCTTCCTTTTTTGGCTCTTACTGAGGATATTTCCATATGGTCTTAATTAAAGCATATTAAAAATAATATAATTCATACTGTTAACCTTGTATGGTGCAAAAGGGCTTAGGTTTGTTGTCATTGTTCAACAAGAACACTAAGATTCAGATACAGGATAATTATTCTTTACCCAAACAGCTTTCAAGAATTTTAAAAACAATAGCAGACAACTAAACAATTTGTGGCTTGATAATGAAGGTGATTAATTCTGGCTCGATTATGGCAATGGAACTTTTAAGTAAAGGTCCATAAAAGATGTTATGCAGAAATTGAACTTCATTTTGAGGTTTAAATTGACCTTTTATTTCTTCAAGAGTACAAAGCACACAAATTATGGAGTTACGTGATACAATACAGCCATTTACACAAGCGTAAAAAACTGTAAATAGATTAACGGTATTCATGTTACAACGCATGGCCTTCCTGATGACAATTCCATTTTCCAAACACAGTCTACTTTATTCTGCTCTTAAATAAATGGCATATAGAAAGTCGTACAAGCTTTGGCAGTGTCACACGAGTTTGTGGTGCTGAATGTGATTTGCAGGTAGGGATGATACTAATTGCAAATACTAACAACAGACTACTAGAAGATGAACCCATTATTTTAACCTCCAAATTTTCTATGTGCTAACTGCTGAACATATAAAAAAATGTAGGACTTACCTGAAAATTTTGTGCTGCTAGAGGATCATTGGGGTTTTTATCAGGGTGAACCTGCCGTGCCTGCATACAAATAAATAAATAAAAAGTGTAAAGCTTTTATCTTAAAAGACCATGAACCATAAACTGAAAAGTTAAACTCTAAATAAAGAATATAGCGAAAATTCTTAGCACCGAGTAAATAACTGCAAGAGAAATCGACATTAAGGGTAGGAATTTTTTCAGACGGATCTACCAGCAGGGACAGCGCCAGGGGCAGGCACTGCCTAGGCCCCAAAATAGTGAAATGCTAGTTTAGTCCCTCCAAATTTATAAATTTTAAAGTTAATACAAAATAAGTTCCAGTTTAGCCCCAAAAAAGAATTTATAACTCAATTCTATATTTCCAAAAATGGTGAAATATTAGTAGTTTTGTCCCTCCATAAACTATAAATTTACAACTTAATAGTAAAACTACATTTTGACCCCTCACAAAAAATTAGAATTTAATTCTGGTCCCCAATAAAAAAAAGTTTCAGGCTTCGTCCCTCTCTAGTCTCTAGTCTCTACCACCATTAAATCTGAAAAAAGATGACCTAATCTAGCTGAAAAAAGATGATCATAAGTAAAGGTAACTCTGATTATTGAGATCAAAGATATTTTTCAAACGGATCTACAAACATTAAAACTGCAAAAATAAAAACCTAATTAAGCTGAGGAGAGAAATAAACCACCTTGATGTAATAAGCTTTCTTGATTTCAGCCTCTGTAGCAGAAGGGCTGACCCCTAGAACATCGTAGTACTCCGTCTCCTTCACCATTCCCGATCGACGATAACTTGCAGTGTTCTTTTTTTCTTTTTCTTTACTACAAAACTTTCAATGGACTTCTTTTTAAAGAAATACAGTTGTTTTTATTTTTGGGGAAAAAATAAAAATAATATTAATTTCGATGGAAATGAGGTAAAAAAGAAAAATAAAAAATAAGTTGTAAAATGTGCAAAATATTTGGGAACGAGGAAACGTAGTAGACAAAGTCTAAAGTCGCGTATTCGACGTAACTCCACGCGCTGACCCCTTTGATTCATTAGCGTTGACTACCCTTTAACTGATTTTTGGTTAAATTTTTCTATTAGTCTCTTCATTTTACGAAAATAGTATATTTAGTCCTTATACCTCAAAATGGTCAATTTTAGCCTCTTTACTTTTCAATTTTTGAAATTTTAGTCTTGATCCAAACAGTTACAGTTAATTTTGTATGGTTAAATTCAATTAGCTGTCTTTTTACTATGTGTACAATTGTAGATTTAGTCTATATTCTCCAATTCAATTATTTTAAGTCCCTATACTTTCCGATTTTTGGTCTTAGCCTACTAATATATTCATAAGTGTTCAAATGTAGCCTTAGATACATTATGAAAATCTTAAATTGCTTTGTTAACTCATCTATTACATCCATGAAAAATCATATACCTAAACTCAAGTTTATAAATTATAACTCATTGATCAATCTTGTTGTTTGATACATATTCTTTTAATATGATAATCTTTTAACATCTTTAACCTTAGAATATGTTATTGATTTATAGTCATAACTACATCTTATTAACAAGGTTTTAGTTTAATTAACCCATAATAAACTTTAGGGAAATGACTCAGATACATGAGAACCATCCCACATAACCAAGAAGCACATAAGTGCTAGGTACCTTATCACATACCTTCATCCCAACCAAATTGCACATAAGTGCATCCATCCCTACACAACCAAATTGCACCGAAATGTAAAGCCTGAAGCAACAAATCTCTATATACAAAACTCTGGATACAAAACTTCATGTTCGCATCTATCTCTATTAACATGCTAATCGTATCTTACTATTTTGCTAAGTTTACTAGGGCACTTAGGGTGACATATAATATAATTTGTTTTTATGACTAAACTGGAACTCGTCTTAATTTTTATGACTTAATTAAAACCCTTCCAAGTTACGATTGATGATATGAAAGAAAGTAGAAACATCTATTATACACAAAGTAATTTATCCATTTTTTAATGAAAGGATTACATTGTAATTTAAGATATATTACAAAAAAAAAAAAATTTGTGGTACTCTTACAATTTTTTTCACTATCATAATCTTGTAAGTTACTTGCAGTACACGAATTCTGTAATTTTAACTGCAACTTCGCCTACCAACAACTAGCATTTCCAACACTAAAATGATTAAGATATTGTATGACTTTGTTTTATTATTAACTTTCTTACTATTCTAGAGGTATTTTTTTTGTTAAGTTACAATTATCTTAGTATTATTTAAAGTAAAAAAACTTTTTTTAATGTATTTTTAATTTGCTGGGAAACATTTATTTTAATGTTTTTAGTGTATTTGATGTATTATAATTTTTAAAATTTTTTATATAAAAAATTTAATATTGATGGACCAGATCAAGCTTGGGTTTAACATTTTTTATCTAAATCGGATTTGAACAAAACTTTAAACTCGTCTTTTGAATCAGATTGAGCCCAAGCTTAAAAAACGAACTTAAATTTTGGCATTGCCCATTTTCAGGTATACCTTCAACTAAACCACCACATTACCGTATAAATTTGACATGGTAATTTTATGCTACCAGTCAAAAATGTGAATTCGAACTTTATTTAAGGGTTGAAATATATTTTAAATTTAAATTTCATTATAATATTTAATTTTGCAATATTTAATTTTATTTAAATTTTTTATTTAAATTTATTTCACATAATAAGATCTAATGTTTCATTTAACAGATAAATTAAAGATTTTAATAACAAAATGACCTTATTGATATAATATTGATGATTTGGTATGTAATCGTAATGTTTTAAAGTTTAAGGACTAATTTAAAATGAAACTCATAGTTTGAACATGAATGGTGCAATTAATTAGAAAATCTCGGTATATAAATTTAAAAAGAGAAAAAAAATAAAATCTCTCAGGTCTAGAACCGAACAGAGCTCTCTCCTTCTAGGCCTTACATTTCGTTTGGCGTTCTACTATTTCCAGGTTTGATTTCTAGATTTTCTTTTCTCGATTCCTTTGCTTTGATTCGATTTTTATATTTATTTTATTATTTGAAAAGATTCTGGTAATTGGTGGCCTTTGATTTAAAGAAAAGCCTTTGCTTTCCTTGTAGCGTCTCTTTGCGGCTGAGTGGTCTTTTGAATTCTTTGGTGGAAACTTTTGAACAAAATCGAAGGTATGCGTTATCTATTTCTGAAAGATGTAATCTTGAAAACGCGAAATAACCTAGCATGTTTGTCAACTTTGAATTTGTAGCTTTCTTCGAAACTCTAAATGAGTTGTTTTGTAATCCTATTGAGTTCACTTCAATTAGCTTTTTTAATTACTTGATTTTGTATTGTTACATCGATGGTAAGAGGTAGAGCAAGTAATTGAATTGTTCCAATTGAATTTGGGTGAATGATTTTTGTATTGAAAACAAAAAATTTAAACTGCATATTATTTGATTAGATTGGGATGAATAAGTTTAATTTTTTTATTTGGATTAATTAGTTGCTCTTTCTAGTCAATTTATACCCTATGTTACTGGGTTTTCTCTTTTTCATTGAAATACAATATTCTGATATATTTTGCGACAAATAAGTCACAAAAATTTATTAGATACTCGGCTCGAGCTCTATCGATCACCTACTTTTAAGCTCGGGCTCAGCTTGAGACATAATTGAGCTACTCGAGTTCGTGCTCGATTAAGCTTGTTTACCAATTTTGTGCTTAAGCTCGAGCTCAGCTCGATGATTAAGCTTAAGGTTAATAATAGATATTAAGGGCAATAATATAATTTAATAATATAAAAATATGAAAAGTTCGATAAGGCTCGTGAGCTGTTCGAGTCAAGTATTATTAAGGTGGAATTCAGCTCAATCGATAGCTTGAGCTCAGCTCGATAATTGCCAAATCAAGTTTGAAGTTTTTTCAAGTTGAACTCAAATAGCTTGAGTATCAATGTGTCATTTACACCCCTATATCTAACTATCTCTCTCAGTTATTAAATGAAGCATTTCCTTCATGAAAATGTAAAGAAAGGCAAAAAAAATTGTATCATTCTAAATCCACTAACCTGAATATTTCTGCTATACATTTGCTTTCTTTCTCTTCAAGCACCTATTTTCAAAGAAGAAAAAAACGTTTTTCAGTCAACCTATTTCTGGTGATTTCAATTATTAATGCTGTCATATTGTTGCCTTAAAATGTTGGCATAGTTGGCCATGAGTTAAGTAGGAGCAGTGGCCTTGAAATGTTCATTCTTGAAAAGGTCCAACAATTGGACTTGGCTTTAGGTGAAATTGAAGGCTCAACAGAAGATGAGCGAGATTGAGCAAAATTCCTGATCATCCAACGCAAATGCTCACGTTTTAAGTTTGCTACTTTCTAGGAGACCAGCGTAGGTTAGAAGATTTATTTCTATCCACTAAAAGATTATGGTCATGGTGATAGGTTCTTGTAACTTTTTGTATATGTAACTGTAGGATGAGATAGTGACATTTAAGCATGTGATAAAGGGTTCTAACTTTTTGTATCTTGTACTAAAACTGAAGATCATGGCACATAAGCATACCATATTAGGTTGTAACTTTTTGTATATTTCATTGTAAGGTTAGATAATGGCCTATAAACATGCCATATTGTATGGAACAATTTATATTTCGAGCTACGCTGGTTATAGTTGGAACGTATATGTTAGTATAGTGCTTGTCCTTATTTGATCATTCTGTTTCGAACGTTTTGTAAACTATCTTTTGTAGAGGCTTTAGCATACTGCAGGTAAGTGATCTTGTTCGCCATGTCCTCAAATCTCTTCTCGCGTTCAATTTTTGAAAAGGTTTTGGCTCAAATGCTTTTAATTTTAGCTTGGTTTGATGTTATCTAACATACCTTAAAATTCAAAATTTGAAATTTGCATCATTTAATTATCAAAATTTGATATAGGTGAATGAAATAATTTTGCCATGTTATAGTTTCCCCCAACTACTCTTGTCTGTGGTTCTTACCTGAATTGTTGAAATATTTGGCCTTAGTTGCAGATATTCTTTGCTATGGCTAAACCCATAGAAAATAGAAAAAATATGTTTACAAATAGCGATGGTACTTTGTTCTTTGTTTGCTCCATTAGTTGAAATGGTTGAATAAAAATTTCTGAATATTTTTCGTTACTTCAAAACATCTTTTTGTTGATGGATGCTTATTTACTGTTACTATGTTAGTTACAGAGACTTAACGATTAAAAGAGAAAGAATGGAAACACAAAAGAGCCAGGCCGAGAAACAAGCGACGATGGCTTCATGTAGAAAGAAAAAGAATGAAGAAGCCACCTTCCTTGAAGACTTGAAGGATCACATCGATGAGTTTGTTAATGCATCAATGGATGAGCATAAAACTTGCTTTAAGAAGACCATCCAAAAGGTTCTTTCCTTTGTCCTTTGTTTCGCTCCCATTGTACATTTGGCTAATGTTCAGTTTTCGGTTTATTTTTTCTTTTTTCCAGATGTTTGGAATGTCAAAATTTGTAGCTGAAAGGAATGCTGAATCAAAGGAAACAACAGTATCAAAATAAAGTATGTTCATCTTTAATAGCATGATATGTAGTAGCATGATTTGGTTTACACTATATTTAAAACAAAGCCTTCGGTACTTTTTGATCATATGTTCATCAAATACCTCTTTTGTCGTTTGAAATTTGGTTATCAATATTTGCCTTTTTGATTATATGTCTTACTATGTTCGTTTCACTGTAAATGAATTTTGGTTTCAGTATAGTTTGTGACAAATAGGGGGACAAATCATATTTTTTAGGTAAATTTTTTGCTATTAGTCCCTGTATGATGTGTAAGCTGTGGATTTAATCCACGTAGTTTAATTTGGTCATTTTTATTTCTTGTATTTTATGAATTTTAAAATTTTAGTCATAACTAAAAACAATAGTTACATTCATTAAATAATAGATTTTTAGACAATTTCTAATTGAAGTAATATTCAGTTAATACCAACTCATCTCGCACATTATAGATATATAGATTTAAATTAACCATGGTAAATTTAAACCGACAAAAAAAAGAGAGTAAAACTACGCACAAGCCACAAGGTCATTAAACTATTAGTAAATTTATATTTTGATCATTTAACTTTAAAAAATACAAAATAGTTATTAAATTATTTGAAAGTTTTTATTTAAGTCATTGGGTTATTAAAATCAATGTTGTATGATTTTTTTTTATTTGCGCGTTTGCACCAAAGGTCTTCTCTATTTCTCCTTTATAATTTATTTTTTTATGAAATAATTTTGAAAATCACAAATCTGTGAATCAACTCTAAACAGTTTTTTTTTTTAATTCTCAACATTAACTGTTAAATTGATTTGAATTTAAATTATGTTATTCTACTAATTGATAAATAGTGATTTATTATATTGGTCATCAAATTATCATTTGATACTCGTTGATCAAGACTTTTGAAAAAAAAAATTTAATTTAATAATTTTAAATAAAAATTTTAAATAATTGAATTAATTAAACCAACGAATTTTTTTAAATAATTCATTAATTATTTAGCGGTAAGCGTTACCTTCCGGTTACAACTATTCAACCATTAAGAAGTGGATCGGGTGTCCCCACCGACTCTACTAACGTAAAAAGGAAAAACCACGCTAATGTAGAAGCTCCTGCCACGTCTCCGTGTCAGAAACCATGGCCATCTCTCATGTTCCGTATTACTTGTCAAAATTGCCTTCTCCATTGTTCACTTACCGTTTGGCGGCCAAGAAAATCTCAGAATTTTCCATGGAGAATCCGCAACATCCTGAAGGTTTCTCTCTCTTTTCCTGATCTTCTTCTTCATATATCATCCATAATTCTTTACTGATATATGAATTATGGTTTTTTTTTTTTTGGTAAAGGCAAAGAAGCATGTGAATCCAATCCAACCAACGTGAAGCGTGTATCCGATGATATAATGCCTCACCTTCTTAACTTGTTAGTTTTCTCTCAACTTCATTGATTTTCCTTTTAAACTGTTGCTGCAATTTATTTATATAAACTATAAAACAAAAACAGTTTGAAAATTGAAGAAGTCTGAATTTGTTTCTGTACCCAAATCGATCCATAATCTCAGTATCTTAAACTACTAAGAGCAAAGATGTATGAATATTTACTTCGGTACATTAATCATTCACCTTCTATAAGTAGGTAAAATAATCCCGGACAATTGGCACTAAAATTGTACCTAGTTGAGTGGAAAAATGGAGAGATAAGAAGAGAGAGCTGAAAGTCCGAAAGAAAATAAATTTAGATTGTGCTTTGTTAAGAAGAAAAGTGAGAGAAAAAAAATAGGAAAGCATGTTAATTTAAAATTATACATTTTTTAAATGCTTAATTTTCTTTTCTTTTCAATTTTCATACTTCTAGTTTTAACTATTCTATCAAGTAAAGCTTAAAGGTGTGTTTGGTTGGATGGAAAAATTAAGGGGTGAAAGAAAAGAAAGGAAAAGTGAAGAGAAAGAGAGAAAAGGAAGTAAGAGAGTAGATTAATTAATCATTCCAATTAACTAATCATTTCAAATCGGAATGATAAAGGAAAGAAAATGAGACATGTGTATGTTAATTCAAAATTATGTATTTTTTAAATATTTTATTTTATTTTATTTCCTTCCATTTTTCACTTCTACCAAGCAATAGATAAAAAGAAAATTATTTTTTCTTTCTATTTTTTCATCTTTCCTACCAAGCAAAAGTTTTCTATCCTTCAAGTTATCTATCTCTTCAATTTTCCATCCTTTAAATTTTCTTTCTAAACTACCTAGTAAAGCCCAAGAGGGAGGCTCCATTTTGTCCCATTTACTTACAAATTAAGTAAATTAGTCTCGGTACGTTAGATTAAGGAGCAAGTTGACTATTTTTGTTAAAAAATTAATTCATTTGTACAGTTAAAAACTAATGTGAATGATAGAATAACCGAATACTAGCACATGGCGTACCATGTTTACATCATGTTGATGTGCATGAACCAATTTTCAATCATAAAAATGGATGGAATTTTAATAGAAAGACCAATTTGCTCTTTGATATAATGGAAATAGACGAATTTGTCTATTTTTTTAATAGAGGAGCTAAATGTAATCTGACTCTAAATATAGCGACTTTTACAGTACTTTTACATTAATAAGTCTCATATAGGATGGCAATGGAACTTCGCAAGGTGAATATTGTCAAATCTACCATTGCTCTACAATTGACACGATCCACTCTGTCACTGGTACAAATATGGCTATCAATAAATAATTTCTTTTATACAATAAATATATTATAAATAAGGTGAAATGATAATTTTATCATTTTAATAGTTATGTATGGTTAAAAATATGTCATAAATTTTTATACTTTTCAAAATTTTGAAATTTAGTCATTATATTTCTATTTTCAAGAATTTAATTTTTTTTATTTTTCAGATTTCAAAATTTAGATCTAATTATTAATACTGTTAAATTTTTTTTGTTAAATTTGTTGGTGTGACATTCTGAAATAAAAAAAAATATTCACTTGGTAAGCCATGTAATTAAAAAAATGAAGTTGCAATTAACCTAAATTTAACAAAAAAAAATTACTAGTGTTAATAGTTGAATCTGAATTTTAAAATATAAAGTTAGAAAAATTAAATTTATAAAAATAAAAGTACAAAAACTAAATTCTAAAATTTTAAAAAATATAAAAACTTATTACATATTTTATAAATTACTAAGAATTCAGGGACTGAAATTAATGTTTATCTCCAGGTCATGTTTCTTCACCACTACCAATTAATATTTACTAGTTTTCTTTCCAAAAATTCCATTTGTGTAAGTATTTAAGTGAATGGCATTACCATATTGAATGAAAATATAAACTTGTTCTTCTTATTTATTCTGGATTAGATATGGATCTCGTGTCACACCACGCGACTTTGAAATATACGCCGCGGACGCTTCTTTTGAAGACCCTCTCATGTGTGCTCATGGGTTAGTATTAAATGTTGAAAATTTTCATTCAAAGTGAATTTACGATGGTGTTAAGGATTGACAATTTTCTTATGCAATGATTTTATTTGTTTCCACAGAGTGAAACAAATCAAATCATCATTTTATTCACTTTCTAAGGTTTCATCACTCCATCACTTGTCATTTCTCGATTTTTCTATTTATTATCTGAAAGATATTCAATTCAGTACTTGTAATGATTGATTCTGATTGTCACTGTTGATATAATCGTAATTTGTTTTTTCTTATCAGGTTTTTAGTGAATCAAGAATCGTTGAATATAGCATCAACGAAAAAGAAATTTCAGCTGGAAAGCATGAGGTTTGAAATTTATACTTGATTCGTTGAATTTTTTATCCGTTTCCTTTTCTTTTTTTTTCCCGAATTTATCAATGATATGGCTAGAGGTTTTAGAGCTGTGCATATGAATTTGCAGATATTAGTTGACAACAAACAACAATACAAGTTCTTGGGAAGAAACATAGATATGATATCATTGATCAGGTTGTTTGTCAAGGACGGAAAGGTTGTTCGTCACGAAGATTGGTACGCACGTTTAGCCCTATCTCGCTGATAATTGTTGGTAGCTTGACTCTCAGGTTTCGGTTTTAATTACCGTCAATGAGTGATTTACATTTCATTTGTAGGTGGGATAAGAAGCCTCTTCGGAATAGAGAAACAGTTAAGCTTCCATGTGTCGGCCGAATGATTGAACTGACTCGCAGGGGTTCGATGTTCGTAACTCATGCTTTAATGGGGTTCGGAAAGGATCCTCCTACTGGATGATGCTACAAGTCGACTATATGCAAGTCCATCTCGGTGTCATATTCTTAGTTATATTCATATCAAATCTCATATTGTTAAACTTTTTTTTATTTTGATCATGTGTGAATCTTGAGATTTTAATTAACCGTTAAAAAAATAAGGATCAAATTGATAAAAAAATATAAACATTATGAACTAAACTTTGCTTTATGCCAATATGTAAATGCTTAGTGTAATCCAAGCTACCCGTTTGGCTCACATGAACTAGGCCTTGAATGAAAATAAAAATATAAAGTTTATAATATTTTATTATTTTTAGGATGAATTAAACCAAACATCATCACTACTAGTAATTTACGTTTCGGTCATTTTACTTTAAAAATTAGGAAATAGTTATTAAATTATTCAAAAGTTATTATTTAAGTCATTGGATTGTTAAAATTACAGTTGTATAGCTTTTTATATTCTCTCCGCTGCTGCACCAATTCAAACCTCTCTTTCCTCTTTTTTTCTATAGTTTATTTTTTTTATGAAACAATTTTAAACGTTACGAATTTATAAACTAAAATTCAAACAACTTTCTTCTCCAATAGTTAACATTGACTATCAGATCAACTTAGATTTAAGGTATATTCTTCTACTTGTTAATAGGTACTAATATATTGTATCAATCATGGAATTATCGCTTGAAGCTCGCTAGCTAAACTTTTGAAAAAAAAAAACCTTAATATCTTAATGGCTTAAATAAAAACTTCTGAATAATTTAGTAACTTAAATGAAAACTTTCAAATAATTTAATTACTAACTTTTAAGTTTTTAAAATTGACGTAACTCCCTAAATTGCAGTCTTGTAAAAAAAATAATATAAATTTTAAAATATTTTAATATTTTTTAAATAATAGATGATTGACAAGTTAAATCTAATTTTAATTTGAATATAATTTTTTTAGTAATTTGATCGCTATCCAACTCGATCCATGAATCTTTCTATTTATAAATATGTTACCAATTTAACGAAAACAATAGTAAAAAAATTATTTTTATATAATTTCATAATAAATAAAATATTTTTTTATATAAAATTGTAGTGCTAGTAGTATAGGTTTAGTTTACAAAAGATTATCGAAGTTGGGCTTCGATTATAAATTCCATTTTCCCAAAGTCCAACCCAATTCTAGTTGAACTTTGGGTTACTCTTTAACTATGAACATCGGTGAAGCCTTTCTATTTCTAAATATAAAACAATAAAAGAAAAAAAATTACCGATAGGGTTAATATATTTTTTGATATTCGAGTTTAGTTTTAATGTTTAAATTGGTACCTAAGTTTTTTTTCTTCCCAATTTGATATTTAAGTCTGGCTTCAAATTTCAATATGGCACCTAGACCAAACAAAATCATGTGTCCTGATGAATATTTGACACATGTGATTTAGTAAAAAAAATATAGATACTTAATTAGGACAAAAAAAAAACTCAAGTTTGGTTTCAATGTATTAGATGAGACAAAGGTATCAAAAGGAACTAAACTGAGCATTGAAGCCAACCTCACGTGCCAAATTGAGACACACACACAACCCCCCCCCCAAATATCAAATTGAGCATTTAAGCCAAACTTAGATACCAAATAGTATATTAATCCTTTCAAATATTATTATTATTTAATAAAGGGTTAAATCACATTTTGGACCTTAAACTTGGCAACTATTCCCACAATGAGGCCTAATTTTTTTTTTGTCCAAGTGAGTCCCTAAACTTGACAATTGCTCCCACATTGTGGCCTAAACTTTTTTTATTCAAGTCAACTTTTGATATTTCCTTAAAAACCCTAAAGTTTATGCCTCAATGCTAGAATAATTACCTAATTTAGGCCCCAATATGAAAATAATTATCAAATTCAAAGATTAACTTGAGTAAAAAATTAAGTCCAATGTGAAAATTATTACCAAATTTAAGCATGTGATTCAAAATTTGAGATTCTCTAATAATAAATCAGGTTTTAGTATCTCTTTTATTCTATATTTATTGTCGTTTTTGGTATAAGAGGTTATTATCAATTTTTTATTAAAAAAAACATTGAAACAAGAGTGGACAAATCTATCAACCAAAAATTTGAAAAAACTCAGAAACAATCCATTTAATTAGTAGTTTTGGTGTCAGAAAGTTTGACTCAATCATTGAACAACTACCCGACAAAATCAAACTTATAATCTCAATCTTAAAAGAGTAACCCAAAAAAAAAGAAAGAAGTTTGCTCTCTTTCTCACCAAAAAGAAAAACAAAGAAAGCATAAAGACGACAAAAGACAATGATTGAAAGTAAACACCATATCAAAATGGTTACAGCAAAATCTTTTGCCATAACACATTTCTTTTGTCAAATTTGATGCTTAATTGCCAATGCCAATGTCCTCTTTTTGACTGGTCTTTTTACTATTATGTTATATAGCAGCAGTCTTTTGAAGGATCCAAGGCAATGTTGCTTAGGTTGGTTGGTTTGTTTCAATTATTCAGTGATTATTTGGTGGGGGGTTTTTGAGAGATCCCATAATTTATTTCCCCTTACTTTCATGCAAATTTTCACTTCTCATTCAACTAAGAAAAGTTAAAGCATATACATACATACATATATATATTAGTTTTCCTTTACTTTCTTTTCCTTTTTTACCCTAAAGACTGCAAAAGGCTTAAATGTGTGGAAACTTTGTCTCCATTTCCATGCCAATCCTTTTGGGTAAGCACCTCATCTCATGATCTTCTCTTCCTTTGGCTTTAACTCTTTTATCTTTTCAAAGTTTTTGAGGTGTGGAAGGAAGCTTGTCTTGGATGAAACAATGAAAGCTAAGAGGTGGAATTAAATACTTTATAACTCAAAACAAATTATTTCATATAGTATTGGATTCGAATTTGAGCATTTAGTAAGGATAATGTTAGAAAATTGTTTTAAAGAGTAGAGATTAATAATAAATTATGGAGGGTATATTAATATATAATTTTATAAATAATTAAAAGATTAAATAATAAATTTACTATTTTTGGAAGGCCAATGCCACTACCTACCCCTTTGTCTTGGTTCTTGGCACTCAAGGCCTTAGATCTTTAAGCCCTGCCAACATAATCAACGCCTCATTGGCAATTATCTTATTTATATATATATATATATATGGAGTTTTATGATGTCATGCTATTATTCACGAATGTTGTATGAGACTCATTTACCAACGGGATACCAATGTAATTCCTTTTAGATACATAAAAATTGTATTTTATAAGATTGAGTTTTAGCTCAATTGGCATGGGCATTATTGTCAATACAGGAGGACGTGTGTTTGAGTGCATTGAAGCGCATTATCCTCCTATTTATGGGTTGGAAAGGGGCGCCTATGGGTAATTCTAGGCATTCTATAAAAAAACCAGATATGATCATAACGTATAACGAGATTGTTCAAATTTTGTTAGCTATCTAACATAATACCAATTATCACATACTTACCAAAATAAATGCTTTTCTATTTTGATTACTTAAAAAAAGTTAATATACACAAATGGTCACCCAACTATGTCTCTGTTCCTGTTTTGGTCATCTAACTTTAAATTTTTTTAATTTAGACATTAATATTTGAATTCTTTCCTGTTTTAGTTACCTGTAGTTAAATTGATAATGAAAAACCTTTTTCTAATTAGTATAATAACACATTTAGTCCTCAATACTTACATATTCTATCAATTTGATACTAAATCTAAATAATTCAATAAATTTAACCCTTCACATTTACAAATTATATCAAATTGATCTTCAAACTTCCTAAGCAAAGCTTTTAGCTTTTAAAACAGAGACGTTCCACATCTACAAAATTTGTAAAACCCACAAAAGAAAGAAAAAAAAACTTTTCTCAACTAATGAGCCGTTTTTCGAGCCAATTCCTGGATGCCAATGAGTTTATCTTGAAACTTTATTTCCTTTTTCTTCTTCTTCTTCTCCTTTTTTTATTCCTTTTTCTTCTTCTTCTTCTCCTTTTTTTTGTTTCATTAGTTTTCCTCTAAATATAATATTTTATAACCCTTTGGTTGATAAAATTTTGGCTAAAGAAAACGAACAAAAAACACTTTAGATTTACTCTTGTTGTTAATAGATATTTTCTTCAAGGTACATAAAAATAGTTCTCGAAGTTGGTCCTTGACATTGAAAAATAAATCCAGAGTTAAAAAATATGGCTTTGAAAAATCCAATTGTTTAATCAATAATTATACAAAAATTATGAATTTAATAGAGGTGGAGTGCCTTTGTTTTAAAAGCTAAAAGCTTTGATTAGTAAGTATGAGGAACAAATTGATAGATTTTGTAAATATGAAGGATTAAATTTATTGAATCATTTAGAATTATGATTAAATTGATAGAATATGTAATATTGAGGACTGAATGTGTTATTATACCAATTAGAAAAAGACTTTCCGTTACCAATTTAACCGTGGATAATCAAAACATGAATGAATTCAAATGTTAGTGCTTAAATTGGAAAATTTTAAAGTTGGGTGACCAAAATAGGAACATAAGCATAGTTGAGTGACCATTTATATAATTTACCCTAAAAAAATTCTATTTTAATTTTTTAAAGAAAATTGCACACACATATTTATTTATAATAATTAAACAATTTTATTATCCAAATGTATTTTATTTTTACTTTCAAAATAAAAAGCAAAAGGAAAAGCTAGCAAAAAAATAGTATATTTTAATTACCAATAAAATAACAATTGATATTATATATATATATTAATAATCTCATTATATGTTCTGACCATATCTGTTCTTTTTAATACAATGCCTAGAACTATCTATAGCCCCTTCTCAACCCTTAAATGGGAGAATAATGTGCTTCAGCGTACTCAAATCCACGTCCTCCTGTACTAGCAACAATGCCAATTCCAATCGAATTAAGATTCAATCGATTATTCTATATTTTTTTTATGATTGCGAGAAACACTTTAACACCTATTTTAGGTATGAAAAAAAGAGTATATATGATATAACAACTTTTAAATTTTAATTCAATGATGGTAGCCATTAAAGCAAAGTACTAAAGTGAATATTTTGACTAATAAGGTCTTTGCTTAATGAATATTGAAGTCTTCAAAATTTTAAATTTCAGATTCCATCCTCATATTTATAAATCATAAATCATATCTGGATGAATTAATTTGAGTTAAATTAAATTTTTAATTTTAAAAACTATTAATATAATGGTAAATTGTAACTTAAAAGAAAATTTGAATATTTTAGACAAAAGTTAAGCTTGTTACCTAATTTTGTGTCAATTTTTTTTTAATTGTACACTAAACCAAACCAATGATATATTTACCTCCTTAGAAAGCAACCCAAGTGTTGATGAAGTAAAATTAAGAAGAAAAAGTATCATGTTGATTGAGTTTTAGTTCAGTTGACATCGATATTGTTGTTAGTACAAGAGTATGTGAGTTCGAGTATAATGAAGTATATTATCCTCTTATTTAAAGATCGAGTAGAGAGTACTATTGATAGTTTTAGATATTGTATCAAAAACAAAAATTAAGAATCGTGATACTGCACTCATTTGAAAGGAAATAAATAAAACAAGAAGAAGAAAAGTATCATAATCTAAAGGCAACAAAAACAAAAGGAGAGAAAGAACAAAAAGAGAAGAGGGAAAAGAAAAAAAGAAGACAAGAATCTGCATTTTTCACTGAAGATTAAAGTATTGAAAGTTGTTTAAATCATGTTTGAACTGAGCTTTGAATTTAAAAATTTTAAAAAAGAACTAAAAAAGGAAATGAAAAGAAGAGCTAGAATCTCTTTATGAAGGTTACTTGAGTTTGGTTTAAGGATCACTTTAAATTATTATTTAATTAATATTTTTTAAAAATTTAATTATAAAATATATAATGAGTGTGTTTCGATATTATAAAGTAATTAGATGGAAATATAATTATTAGAACAATAGTTACACTATTTGTAATTCCGAGGAATTCTTTAAAATTGTTTGGCTGCTAGTGAACTATCACATCGTAATTACATAACTATAAAATTTTAAAATTATTACAACAAATAACCAAAAGTAAAATTAAATTATAATGCTAACATGAAAAAAATATATTTTGTATAATTTTGTCGTCTAATTATTCTAGCATTCTCTATTTGTTGGGCTATTCCGTCTCTAACATTAAACATACTTTTTGTCATCATCGGGTTGGTCCTTAATTAAGTATAAATAATTAATAATAAATTCTATGCAATTTAATTAAATATTTAGTATCTCAGAGAAATTATTTTTTCCCAACAAAATTTTCAGATTATTTAAATGATATTAACAAAATAAAATATATGTCCTAAAATTAAAATATAATTATCATTGTATAAGAATAACTTCTGAAATTAAATCATAAACGAATGTATAAAAATTATAACATAATTGAATTTGAATATAATTATTTATAATAACCCCAATTTTTATCCACCCTAAAAATTATTTAATCAAAGTAACTCAATTATATTAAATTCATTACTACTAACTAATTACAATAATTATCTAAATATATCACATGTACAAATAGAGGTTTCCATGGGCTGAGCCAAGTTTGGGTCGAGCCCAATCAAAATCTTAAACCGGTTTGATAGGCTTAGGTTCAGGCCTAAAATTTTGCCAAAGCCCGACCCATATAAAAATGCTAAAACCCGAGTCTAGCTCGGCCTACCCGTATTAAATTTTAATTATATAATTTTTTTAAATATAATATATTAAAAATACTAAAAGCATTAAAATAAATGTTTCCCAATAAATTGAAAATAAATTAAAAAAATCACTAAGATAAATACAACATAACAAATAAATATCTCTAAAATAGTGACAAAATTAACAATAAAATAAGAGTTATACAATATCCAAACAATAATAATATAATAGTAAAATAGTAACAAAATAGTAAGAAAATAATAACAAAACAATAAAAAATAATAAGAAAATTTACAATTTATGGTCGGGTCGGGTTTAGGACAAAAAAAACTTATCTGAGGCCCGACTAACTTTTTCAACAAGTTTTACTTTTTTGTCGAAATTTATTTTCCGAATCTATTATTTTACCCAAAATATTCTTACTTTTCGAACACCCGAACCATATACATATCTACGTATAAATAACTACAAAGAATTATGCCGGAAAGTCAATTAAAAACCCTTATGGCATAGAATCTTACGAAGATTTTCCATTTGCAATTTATTTATTTAATTTTTTATCATCCAAATTGGTAATGGGAACAGAACTCGAGATCATGTCTTAACAATAAGGATTAAATATATGTTTTAAGTAACAAAAATGGAATTTTATCTGTCTTCCCACCATCAAGGATGGAGATTGAGGGCATATGGGATTTTCGCCCCCACTTCTCCAATTCTTTTTCTTACTTAAAAGTGAATTATTATTATTATTATCATGCAAAGATGAAATATAAATTCTTATAGTTTTTTTATTAAGTTAAAAAATAATTAATAATAATTGTCGATTGAGTCTTAATTTGATTAGAATTGACATTATTGTTAGTACAGGAGGACGTGGGTTTAAGTGCGTTGAAGCGCATTATCCTCTTATTTATGGGTTGGAGAGGGATTATAAATAGTTCTAAACATTATCTTAAAAAGAACAAATATGATCAAAATCTATAATGAAATTATTTAAAGCAACCCATTCTCCCATCATTCTTTAATCCAATTAGTTATGCAGCTCGGATCTAACCCTACATATTTAAGCTCAACTCACTCAATTGATTGCAACCTCACTCCCATATAACTATACTCTTACAATTATTTTCATTTCAAGCCATGATTTAAAACTCCTACATCACTCTTTATTGTGCATTACATATATGGAAGTGCGTTTCCTTTTAACCTTTAAATCTTCCTTTACTTCAAAAACTCAAACAGTTATGTGATGGCTAAATTCTATTTGTGCATATTAGTCTTTCTTTTTGCTTTTCTGCATCTCATCAAACTAAAGCACATTGAACAAATTTTCTTCTTTGGTTCCAACAAACCTCTTTTCCCATATTGTTGGGAAAATAAATTAAATTGTATGGAGGTTGCTACCATGTTGTCTAGTAGTGCTAACCCTAATGATCATCGGTTGTGTAGGAAGGCTCGCAAGTACATGAATAAGAAATGAGAGGTTATTATTTAACATACCTATAGAGAAGGTAATAAGCTCACCGATGGATTAGCTTCAATGGTTTAGGATCAATCGCTCCAATGTTCCATCTTTCACTATCCACCGAATACAATTCGTAGCTTACTAAATGCAGATGTAAATGAAGTTGTAACACCAAGATTGATGGTTGATTAGTCATTGTTTTATGTTCTCTCTTATTAATAAAAATAAAATAAAATGTATGATTAGATTATTCCGAAGAGAATTCTTTTTGGTTAATTACCATTTTTATTTTTTTATTGAA
Source organism: Gossypium hirsutum (assembly GCF_007990345.1). Lineage (NCBI taxonomy): Eukaryota > Viridiplantae > Streptophyta > Magnoliopsida > Malvales > Malvaceae > Gossypium > Gossypium hirsutum. The sequence continues at coordinate 984,024 of NC_053436.1, forward strand.
GGAATAAAATTCTACTTGACAATTTTTTAAAGCTGCTTTTGGAATAAAAAATTACAATGTCAATATACCAAATACTAACCCTTTTTATAATTAACATCTTTTCAAAAATCCAACATTAAATTAATTTTTTTTGTTGAAACCCAATTAATTCATACAATATTTTTATAAAATAATATTTAATAAATGTTGAATTTAAATATTAATATCCGTAATTCTTCTATTATATTTAAAATAGATATATCTTTGTTTTCCTTTAAGTTACTTATACCAAGTACCAACACAATTCACGTATATATATTTTGAAATTACAACTTTACAAGTATATCAACAATAATCATTATAATCAATCATTAAAAGTATTGAATTAAATAACTCAGTCAAATAACAATTATAACAATGTTGATGATGCTGTCACTACAGGAAAGGCTTGGACTACAAGCATTTCAAATTCGAAGTTGAGTGAAATCTATTGTGTTCAGAGAGTAATAGGCGCATATTGGGTGGCACCAGAGCGAAGGTGGATTAAACTCAACACTGATGGTGCAATTTCAATTTCTAATGGTTTTTTGCTTCAATTAGAGGGGTTTTTCAGGATCATTGTGCTAAATGGATTAGTGGATTCACTATGCAGACGGGGATGAATCAATGTTCAAGATTGAGGTTAAAACTGTTTTAGAAGGTCTAAAGATAACATGGGATTCTGAATTTCGACAATTAGAGGTAGAGTGTGATAATAACTTGGTAGTTGAATGTGCTGCAAATAGTAAGACGTAGAAGTTGCGTTTGATTCACCAACTCTTGGGTCGTGATTGGAGGTCCATTTTTAATATATTCTGAGGGACCACAACAAAGTTGCTAACCATATAGCTACAAATCTCTGCAGAGATTCTGATTTCGATAGAAAACTTACTCAAGTCAAACATTAGCCATTTAACTAATATCACTCAGTAGTACAGTGTTAACTTTGAAATCGCATTAGTACTGCTTTATTTGCCCAAACATAATTCAAACGTGAAATATCAAGGTTTTTAAAACTTGAGTCATATCATTGAACCAAGAACTCATTATTACGAGATAACTTTTATAAAAAGAAAAGTATAGGAAGAGCACTTTCAAGTATGAAATCCCTTACAAAGCAACAATATTCCCTAACTATGGTAATTAAAGATGTAAAGTTGAAGTTCCTTTTGTGATGCTAAAGTAACAACATCTTTATGGTCTAAAGATTGGATATTGTTGTTTCTTTGTTTTTATAAATATATAAGTGTGTCTTCTTTTAGGTTTCTGATCCCGCCGATACTTTTCAATGTTGGGAATGTTAGGTTGTAAATACTAAACTGAAATTAAAAAGCAAAAGGCAAAAGAAAAGTTCAATCACTCATCAAAAGAAGTGATGATCTTTATTTTCTCATTATAATTTCATTTTATGGAAGAAGATGCTTCTTTTATTTTAAAGTATGATCGCTACTTTGCATAGCTCTTACGGCATGAATCTCTCTCTTTTATTTTCTTTTAGTTTTTCCCACTATTCTCCTATGTATTTTATAAGAAAAAAAAATCCAAATGCATATACTATGTTACACACAAAAATCGTGATATATGTATGAAAAATTCAGAGTGATTGGTAGGGTTTTAAGTTAGAAAATTTTTTAGGGGTTAAAATTAAATTGTAATTTTTATAATAGTAAAAATGTAATTTTAAAGGATTAAATCAAATTTTTATAATTTTTAGGAGGTCAACATATAATTTTACTTTTACAAATTTAAAATTTTAAAGGACCTGAATAGAATTAGGGGTGGGTTTTCGATCGAATCAAGTCAAATGGAGTGAAAAAATTTGAGTTGATCAGTCAGTCTTAGTTTATCATCCTAACTTGATTTAAAAAAAAATTCAAATTGAGTCGAGTTGAATCGAATCGAGTGAAATTGTTCGAGTTAACTTAAAAAAGTAAACATGTTAAATTGAAATCTTATTACAGTATATAACTAATTACATGTTAGAGTATGTAAATTTGAAACCATATATATTTAAAAACTTTTTTAAAGGAAAATAAAAAAAAGTATATGATACTTTAATATGATAAACTTGAATAATTAATTACCTTATTTAGGTCCCAAAATTATTATTTTAGAATCTTTTAAAATTTTTTAATTTTTTTTTGTAATTTTTGTTGAAAGATCAATTTGTTCATTTTCAAAATTGACAGGGATCAAATGGGTATTTACACCAATCTGTTAATCGGATTGTAAAGTTCAACTTGACTTGAACTCGAAACTTGATTTACTCATTTGAGTTGACTCGAATAACTCAATTAACTCGAAATTTAAATTTTTTTTATTTTTTCGAATCAAATCAAATTTTACTCATACCTAACAAAGACCCAAGAACAAGATATCATCTATCCCTACATTCACATTCATTTCGGACTCTAACATAAAATATCCAAATTCCAAACACACATAATCATCTATAACTCTTTGCCCACCAAATCAACCGATTTTTTCAACCTTGCATCAACCTATTGTTAACCGACAAACAAACATTTTGAATTGATCAAAATGTGGCATCCATGATATAAAGGGTGAAGGTTGGGTCAATATATAACTTAATATTTTAAATTATTAGTTAAAATTTATAAAAAAAAATGCAAATTTTAGTATTTCACAAAGCATAAGTAAATGTATGTGATATTATCATTTTTTGGTGAAAACTATTAAATAACTTTTAAATATATATCATATTCAAGCTTCATTATTATTTAATAAAATGTGAATCTTAAATTTATATTTTTATATGAGTAATTATTTAGGAGTTTTTTAATTTTATAAGTGAGATCAAGAAATCATATATATTTAATTAATTAATATTTTAAAAAATTAAAAGCTAAATAAAAGAAACATAACAATTTTTTAATGCTACTACTAAAATTAAAAGAAAAATTACATTATAGCAAATAATAATCTTATATATATAATCTATTTGAGATTTATTTTGAGTTTAAAAAAAAAATTACCCAAAAGATCATGTAATTTGAGGCTAACTTTGGATGAGATTCGAGCATTCTTGGAGTTGAGTAAGATTATCAAGATTTTAAATCTTAGTTTCAAAAAAACAAATTTTTGTTTAAAATGACAAGTTTAAAGAATTTGTGTTTTGAGAAAATTAAGTTATGTGATATTTTAGGCTTGTCAAATTGGCTTGGGCTGAAAATTAGGTCTATACTTGTATAATCCGCCCTTGTACTTATGATCTTTTTGAAAGTCTCTTAGTATTTTTAAAAAAAAAATTTGTGACATACGGAGAAAGGTATTAGGGATGTGCTAATATTTTGAGATTTTCTTTGGTCCTACGTTAACATTCTGAGATTTCACTGCTTGCACCAACAGTTCTCGCAAGGGTAAAAGGGGATAGGAAATTGCACTGCTTTTGTTCTTTCACCTAGTTGGTCTTCTTCGCATCATTCTAATCGGGGATGGTAGGATGCAATGCCAGTCGTACCTTCACCCCCACGAGAGTTCTTGATAGACTTGTTGGATCTAGTGCCTTGAGTGTAGTATATTCGTTTGTAAATTTATAATTTTTTTCGAACAGATTGGTTAATAAAACGAATTTGTTGATTACAATTAATATACTTTATATTATTGTCTTCATGTTGTTTTTGCACACAAATCAAAATGGAAACAAATGTTTCTCATTGTTTGTCTAATGTTTAACTAATATTAATCAGTATTACGTGGTCGAATCATAATACGAAAAAATAAGTAGATGAATTTAAACATGTCCTTAGTTTAATCGAAAATGAGCAAATCAATTGAAATACTAATATGTTGTCTATCAAGTCCAATTAAGGAGATGCTTTGTCTTGGGCATTGAAGCGGATGACTCCCAAAAGATAGTGACATAAATGTGATTAACTGGACTAACAGTACATCAGACTGGACCCAGGAAGAATAGATTCTGAATCCGTTTATTGATGATGATTCACTTAACTAACTAAAATCATGACAAAGGCAAGCGCACATATTAGATAGTAGTATAACTATAGTGAGTCGGGAATATCGTATCTACGACGACTAAAAGTACTAGTAATGGCTAAAAGTACTAGTAATTACTATATTTTTATTATCTAGCCTATAAATTGAAAGGACTGTTTTAATCTAAAATTATCTAAACTAATTATTAAGATGCAACAGAGAATTAGGTAAGAAAATATTCGAATGAAGCAATGAGAGAGACAATACCCAGGAAAGAATCCACCTAAACTTCACTTATTATTCTAAATCTAAACGATTTATTCACTTCCTTGATCCTTGGAAATCCCTAAATTATATTAATATCTCTTTCGATAGTAAAAATAACTGACTCTAGGTTGATTAATTGAAATCTCTTTCTAATTAAAACCCCTATTATCGCATTAACTCAATATATGGATTCCCCTATTAGATTTGACTTTAATTCGGTAGATTTATGTCGTCCTATTTCTAGGATTGCATGCAAATCCACTCAATTATGCCAGATCTACTCTTAAACAGGGACTTTTTCTCCACTGAAATAAGCACATCAATTAATATCCTGAAAACATTAAAACATGGAATAAGTACACATAATTGAGATCAAGAAATCAAGTATTTATCATGTAATTCAAAAATTAAATAACAAGATCCATCATAGGTATCTTCCCTAGGTATCTAGAAAATTTAGTTCATAATTTGAAAGGAAAACATCTCAAAATTAGGAGAACAACAAAACATAAAGAAACCCAAAAACTTCTAGAGAAAGTGAATGGAGATTTTTAATCTTGAAAGAGATTCTGTTTCTGATTTGAATCCGTTGGTGTTCTTCAAGTAAATTCTTCGTTCTTCTCTGCGTGCCCCTTTAGGTCTTTTTTTAGTGTTGATGTGTGATAATCTCGTGATAAGTTTTATATTTATAATTGACCGTACTTGAAAATCAACTATTATCACGATAAATGCAAGCACACCTATCGAACAGTAGTTTAGCTTATAACAAGACCGGAATGTCGAACCCAAAGGAACTAAAAGTACTAGTATTAACTTTCTTTTTATTATCTAGCCTAAAAATAAAGGGGTTTGTTTTATCTAAACTAATTACTAAACTAAGAATGCACAGGAAGTGAATTGGGGAATTACTTTTGTGAAAATTGATTGATTTAGACAATACTCAAGGGAAAATCCACCTTGACTTCACTCGTATTTGACTCTGAATTAGACGATTTATTCACTTGACTTGATCCATAGAAATCCCTAATTTATATTATTATTATCTCTTTCGAGACTAACAACGTCTAACCCTAGGTTGATTAATTGAAATCTCTTTCTAATTAAAACCCCTAGTGTTGCATTAACTCGATCTACGGATTCTCTTATTAGGTTTGACCCTAATCCGGTAGATTTATGTCGCCCTATGTCTTTCTGATTTGAATCCGTTGGTGTTCTTCAAGTAAATTCTTCGTTCTTCTCTGCGTGCCCCTTTAGGTCTTTTTTTAGTGTTGATGTGTGATAATCTCGTGATAAGTTTTATATTTATTGTAGTAGGCCAATTTTGGCCCACTAATACCAAACCCCATACCCCCACTACAATAGCCCCATACCTCCACTACAACAGTCCCATACTGTCTGACACCCCCACCACCAACACCGGCCATACCCTGCAAACACAAACAACAAAAAAGGCAGCCACAACAGAGGAATAAGAGCATTTTTTATTGTTATTGTAATCGATTATAAAACCGAAGGGAGAAATTTTGAACAGGAGGACGGATTGTATTTTGGAAAAGGGGGGTTTTTGTTTTTTTTACAAAAAGAAAGATTGTAACACAGGTATTAGAAATCAAAACGCACACAAGCAAATCTAAGAAAGATTGGAAACTAAAAGGTGTTCTTGGTTCTATTTTTATTTTTATTTAGTTTTTTTCTTTTGTATTTTCTTTTATTTTTTTCTTTCTCTTCGCGAATCTGTTTAAGCAAAAACTAAAAGGAAGGAAATTGGCTCACCTGAATCCCTTTGAGCTCGCGTCGGAGTGATTTCTCCGTCGTTGTAATCGAGTTCGGCAAAGGGACAAAGAACTCTTTTTTTTCTCGTTCTTTGTTTGCTGAAAGTTTAGCCTTCAAAAGAGGCTTTGAAGACAGAGCGTAAAAGCTCATTCTCCGCAACATCGGTCACCGGCCATGGCAGCGTGCAGGCGAGCAGGGAATGGCCTTGTCGGCTGAAAAGAAGGAGAAGAGATAGAGGAGTCTGAAAGTGCTAGGTTTAGAAAAAAAATAAAAAAAAAAGGAAATAAAGGCATGGATGGTTTCAAAATAAAAGTATGATTTAAATAATAAAACTAAAACAATACCGTTTGGGTAAAGGAAAAGAGCCTATGCGCCTAAAATGGGTTATTTATGTGGCCAATCCTTCTCTTTTGCGCTGCTATTGGATTAGGCCCCTGTTCTTATTTTTATTGTTTTTAATTTGGCCGCATAATTTTCTCCTAATTACATTTGAGTCCCTGTTGAAATAATACGCATAAAGGTTGGGATTATTTCCCTTTTAGTCCCTCCATGTTATTCACGTGTTCTAGTAGGTCCTCCCCTTTCCTTTTTTTTTGTTTCGAATCTATCCCCTAACTCTTGTTTTAAATTCAATTTGGCCCCATTTCTTTTTTTTATTTTATTATTTTCGCCTCAAATTTCTGTCTAGAGTTCAAATTAGCCCCTTTTCGTCCTTTTCTTTTGTATTTTCTTTTATTATTTAACATTATGGTATTATAATTGTATTTTATTTTCTTGCATATTATTTACTATTATTATTATCACTTTCATTCCATTATTATTATTGCTATTGCTTTTTTTTGTTGTTTATATTTTATTTATATTATTGTTAGTATCATTATTATTATTATTATCTCCATTACTATTATTATTATTATTATTATTATTATTCTCTTGTTATATTACTATTCTTGTTATATTATCACTATTTTTCTTACTATTATTATTACTACAACTATTATTACTATGATTATAGTTTCTTTTTATACCCATTTGCTTATTACCTCATTGATTTTATATCATTACTATTATAATAATTATTATCATTACTTTTCATCGTTATATATATATTTTTTCTTTTCTCTGTTTTATTACTATTATTAATATCATTATTAATATTATTTTTATTTCTATTTTTATTTTTATTAACACATTTTTTACCATATTATTATTTCCTTTTTTTATACATATCATTATTGATATTAACATATATTATTATTATTAATGTACTATTATTTTCTATTTATTACTATTATATTTATTACTATTATTAATATATTTTTTTTCTTTAGTGCTATCACTATTATTATATTATTTGTCTTATTAATGTACTGTTACTATTTCCCACTTAGCTATTATTACTATTATTATTTTTACTATTATGATTATTATTAATCTTTTATTATTCTCTTACATTGCTTGTTTGTCTTACTCCTCTATTTCTGATCTCATCATTCTTATTATGCATTTATTTTTATTCTGTTATGTTCATTGATATCGAAATTCATATTTGTTTGCTCATTTTTCGCTATTCCACTTTACCACGAATTTATATTAATTACCCAACGAAAATAATTCTTTCGTAAAAGCAATATTTCACGTTTGGAAAGTTCGAGAAAACGTGCCCTAACGTGCTGGGTTTCGATTCCTTGTTCGACCAAATGGCCAAATACCCTTTTAAACTTTCAATAATAAAGGTAATATTTCGTATTTAGAAAAATCGAGAAAACGTGCCCTAACGTGCTGGGTTTCGATTTCTCGTTTGACTAAATAGCCAAATATCCTCTCAAAGCTTCAAAGTATGGTTTCATTAAACTATAAGGTGATCTTGGTTTCGATGGTTTAGAGTATCGTGTCCTAGCGTGCTGGATGTGATATTCCTTCGGAACAAGAGAATCTTATGTTTCAATTCACGATATCAGATTTTCTTTTAAGGATCGTATTTTTTAAAACTCTTCAAATTTTCAATTTTCGACACTAAGACACTAATTAATCAACTAGGTACCAATTTTGGGCGTATCGAGGGTGCTAATCCTTCCTCATGCGTAACCGGCTCCCGAACTCATTTTTCTGAATTTCGTAGACCAAAATCGTTGTTTTAATAAAATTAAATCATTTATTAAAAACAACCACTTTTTGAGGTGACCCGATCACACCTCGTCAAAAAAGGATTGGTGGCGACTCCCGTTTTCATTCTTTTTTTTAAATCCAAGTCGACCCCGTTTTAATCAAAAAAATGGTGTCAACAGCTTGGCGACTCCACTGGGGACAGTAAGAGAGTCAAGCCACGTGTTGATTATTTCTTGTCTTTTTGTTGAAAGTGGAAAATTCGATTTAAATTTACGATCCTCTCATTGCATCTCTTTTATTTTGAGTTATATTTTTTTTATCGTGTTCTGTATTTTGTTTTATACCTCTGCACATTGCATTGCATGACCGCTGGTCATACCCTTTTAAGTGGGAGTGAGAAACTACGCATTCGTGAGGTTTTCACCTCCGCATGGGATAGTGAATCGCTTCCGGGATACATCCGTACCTATGTCTTCGTGAGATTTTCATCTCCGCATGGCCATAGGGAAATGTATTCCCCTGAACTGAACTCGGTCCATATGAGCCTATAATGGGTGAGGATCGAGGAATCTGCTGGTTCAGGTACCCTTACTTTAGAACCAAACCCCATGTAGTGAACCTTAGGAGCCCACCCTAGGTAGAACCACTTCGAACCCCTAGTATTCACCCAAATAGGTGTTCTATTTATTCTGGCTTGCTTTTGCTTTGTACTAACATGTTTTCTTTTTGTTATGATTGCATTGCATTTTCATCATAAAAAGAGGTGTTGATTCACGTTCAATTGCTAAATAGAGAGCTTGTCATAAGAAAATGGGTTTCTTGATAAAGTGGATGACGATACGGTTGTCCTAATACGGTCCGAGAAGATATAACAAAAGAAGGATGATAGTTTAGTAGAGGACTATACGACTTTGCCTCATTGCCTGAAGACTCAAGATGATAAAGATTATTCGAGAACCGCTAAACTTTTTAAAGAGAAGCCAACGAGCATCACAAAGATGAATGAGTAACGAGTCGCGGCCCAGATAAAGAAAAAAGAGATAGAAGGGATGTCCCTTTTGAAGAGTTCGGGAGATTTATCTTAACGCTCGAATGAAGAAGAGGATCGAATGTCCCCGCCTATGACGGCAAAGCCATATATATATCTGCTTTATGTAAATAGATTTGTTTTCTATTCCAGTTGTTCTAATAGAATTGAACCAAGAATCAACGTTTCTTTCGGCATTCATTTCATGCATTTGCATTACATTGCATCATATGCATTAGACTTTCACGAAGTGACCCTAACTAGGTAAAATTATTTCAGTTACCCTGGAAACCAACAAAAATCTAATCAAATATCACTACGGTACTTGTCGCCAAACGAAAGCAATGGATCAAAGGTTGGAAAGATTGGAACAGTTGCAACGAGAGATGCAAGATCAGATGCACGAACGACTGAAAAAAATCCAGCAAGACATGTTAGAATCCCAGAACACTGTGATGAACCAATTAAAGCAGTTATTGACTGGAAGGAATGACAAAGGAAAAGGCCCTTTAGTTGATGCTGGGGATGATCACGATGACCCTGCCTATCCTCTAGGTTTCACCCCAACTAACATCCAAGCGCAACCAGAGGTGTACCCGCAGAGGGCACCTGTTACCATTAGATCTCAATACCAGGTCGGTGCCCCGGCATCGATGAACTTTCCAATAGGCTCGGGTTCTAATCCCGGTGATAATCCTACCAACCTCGTGTTTCCTGATCTCGATAACATGGCAGAGATGGAGAAAGCGAAAACGGACTTGTCAAAACAACTTGAGGACCGATGTAAATGGCTAGAGGAGAAATTTAGAGCCATGGAGAACACCGACTACCATTGTGGAGTCGACGCCAAGGACTTGAGTTTGGTACCTGATCTAGTACTCCCTCCCAAATTTAAAATGCCGGAGTTTGAAAAGTACAACGGGACTAGTTGTCCTGAAGCTCATATAACTATGTTCTGTCGAAGAATGATAGGATACATCAACAATGATCAACTGTTGATCCACTGCTTCCAGGACAGTCTGATCGGGTCTGCAGCTAAGTGGTACAACCAGTTAAGTCACGTCAACATCCATTCATGGAAGGACTTAGCACAGGCTTTCATAAAGCAGTACAACCATGTGACAGATATGACACCCGATAGAATCACATTGCAGAACATGGAAAAGAAGCAAAGTGAGAGCCTTAGGCAATATGCCCAAAGATGGAGAGAGGTCGCGACACAGGTCCAGCCACCTCTTTTAGAGAAAGAAACCACGATGCTTTTCATCAACACTCTGAAAGCACCGTTCATTAACCACATGTTAGGAAGTGCTACCATGAGCTTCTCAGATGTAGTGATGTCTGGTGAAATGATTGAAAATGCAGTAAGAAGTGGGAAGATAGATGCGGAAGAAGGCATCAAGAGATCAACCCCAAAGAACAAAGACAATGAGGTGAACAACACGAGTACATATAGCAAGGGTTATTCAAAACCAATTACGGTGAATCAGCCAAGAAAAATGGTCGCTAACCAACAAGGCTCATTGAGACAAGAACCTAGAGTGAAACCAGGAATTACAGGGCACTCAATAGAGAATTGCATCACCTTCAAAAAACTAGTTGAAAAACTCATCAACATGGGTATTGTCAAGTTGGGTGACTCATCTACTGCAGAAAATTTGCTACCCAATCATGATTGACAATAAGGTGAATACGATGTATGAATAGATATTGGGAAGTGTTCACATCAATGACATGCATGAAGACACAACTGAAGAGGGAACTTTGTCAGATGTCTGCCCTCATAAACTTGGAAGTGTTCTAAATAAATCAGACTGTAAAAGAAGTCTCTGTAGTATTTAGAGCCTACTTAGAGTAATATTCAGAACAAACTTGTTGCTTTTAGCCTGAAGCAATATGAATTTTTTTTTTTGTGAAATAGGCTCATGTCTGAACGTCGTTATTTTAATAAAATGCATCTTTGCGATCATTTTTGAGCTAATATTCTTTCATTCTTTATGAATAATTATTTTTAAATCTTTCATTCTTTCTCCAAAATCATTCATTCATTCATAATTATACTGTACAGATAATTATTCTTAAATTCATACATTCTTTGTATATTCTTTGTATATTCTTTTGCACCAACAACAGGTCCCTGAATATCAACGACATGAATGACACTGCTACAGACTCAGAATCTCCTTTTGAGCGAGACATGTGTTTAGAGGAATCTCATGACTTCGAAGATGACATAGATTGTGGCCTATCTCCGTACTTATTGAGGAGGGTAGAACAAGGTGAAAACAGATTCCACCTTACAAAAAATCAATGGAGTCCATGTGGGGCATGAAGGTTATTAGGTCGATCTCGCCAAAAAAAAAGGTCTGGCGGTCATCAGTTTATCTTCACGGGAAAAAGCTGCTTCATATGCCAATGTCACGAAGTTGACAGCAAAATTTTTGAAAAATCACGAAAAGTCGAAAAGAATCATATTTGACAATGCACTAAATTTGAACAAGAGTAAAATATAAGAAGTTTGCAGTCTGTTCAAGATTAACACCATATCGCCAAAAAAACTCTCTCAGGGCAACGCCCTCTTTTTGGGCTTATTGCGGTTTCACCTATTGAGGTCGAGATTTCCTTCTCTTTGAGTTTTTGGATCCAATCCTGGTTGGAGAGGAATGTTCAAAATATCTATCATGGTCAAATGTATCAAAAGCAAATGGTATGAGTTCACCAAAACAAGGTTTGCTCCAGAGAATTCCACAAGGGGGACCCGATATCAAAGAAGATCCTTCCCATACAAAGGGGACTTCAGAAGAAAGTGGATGTCAAGCCAGAAGGACCTTATGTGGAAGGCTTTATTTGGGAGAGTGTAGGTATTGACCAAGATAGATGGTAAGAACTTGCCTAATCTTGAGAATTTTGATTCAAGGAACAAATACTTCACTTAAAAAAAAAGAGAATTAATGAAAAAGAAGAAAAGAAAAATGAGTGAAAAAAGGAGAGGCCAAGGTGAAAACCCGCAAAGGGCGCCTTGAGACCAAAGGGGCTTGAGTTGAAAACCCTAAAAAAAGGGCGACTCAAATTTTGGATCAAATTGGGGCATGAGGCGATCAGAGCAGCTCAAATTTTGATCAAATCGGGGCATGTAATGATCTTGCTATACCTGATTCAACAGGAAAGGGTAGGTAGCATCTTGGGGCATCGACAAAGTCTTGTAGATCTCCTAAACACATGTCAAACACAGAATAGTCTTTCAAAGAGTTGGTACAGAGAAATTCAAGCTACGATATCTGGGGCATCTTGTCCTCATACTATTTTTCTTGGAATACTTCATTCTTTTTCAAGATACGTGTTCCCAATTAATTCCCCTTTTATTCTTGCTATCCTTGATAGTTTATTCATTTTGAGCTATGCTCTCAAATCAATTCTATTTTATCTATCGTTATGATCTTTTGCAAGCATGTTGCATTGGAATAATGATTAATGGACTAATAAAACTTTCACGAAGGAAGTTTTGCGTATTACTCTGGAAAGTTTCTAAATAATATAGGAGCCTGAAGCAGGACAATTGTTTAGAACACTCCAAATTTAAAGGTTGGAAATTTGGGAAGGAACAGTCTAAATTTAGACTTTCTCTTTGGATTTTTGTTGTCAAATGCGTTGATTGACAATACGCCATGTTGGTGACAAAGCTTGAATAAACAAGAAAGTGATGATCTTCAGGCAATAGGAAGAGGTTACCTCGGGAAGGAGAGCCCTTGTTTGCGCATGAGTCTTTGGTACGACACCTTGGGAACGATGTAAGGGACCAGAAGGATTTAAATCTTATACCCTTGAATTACGATAGGAGAAGATTAAAAAAAAGCCATATCTTTCTACCATTGGGTTACAGTAGGAGATTGATGGTACAAATTTTATGTCACAATGGATTGAACTACGATGTTCACAGTGGGGGCAATCAGATTACGTGTTTCTTTGGAAATGCCGGCTGGTCAAGAAGGCGTTGCGACACGTTAGTGACATAAGCTTTTGAGCGATGATAACCTAAGCATTAAGGAATCATTTTCATGACATTCTGCATTCATTCAAATATCATTCACACATGTCTAGTTAGGAGCATTTGATTTATTTTGATCATGCCATCCTAATCATTAGGCATAATTAGGTTCATTATACAGGTCATGTTCCCTAGAGAACAGATCAGTAAAAATTGAAGATAAACCTTGCCTCTCTCATTTGTAGCAGAGCTGGTTGAAGATATCAGATCTTGCCTTCCTGTATTTGGCAGCGAAGCAGATCGAAGATGGCAGATTTTACCTCCCTGACTACAGTGGAGTACATTGAAGCCGATAACTATATCTCCCTGTATCTGGCAGTGGAATAGATTGAAGATTGCAGATCTTGCCTTCCTGTATTTGGCAGCGAAGCAGATCGAAGATGGCAGATTTTACCTCCCTGACTACAGTGGAGTACATTGAAGCCGATAACTCTATCTCCCTGTATCTGGCAGTGGAATAGATTGAAGATTGCAGATCTTGCCTTCCTGTAATTGGCAGCGAAGTAGATCGAAGATGGCAGATTTTACCTCCCTGACTACAGTGGAGTACATTGAAGCCGATAACTCTATCTCTCTGTATCTGGCAGTGGAATAGATTAAATATTGCAGATCTTGCCTTTCTGTATTCGGCAGCGAAGCAGATCGAAGATGGCAGATTTTACCTCCCTGACTACAGTGGAGTACATTGAAGCCGATAACTCTATCTCCCTGTATCTGGCAGTGGAATAGATTGAAGATTGCAGATCTTGCCTTCCTGTATTTGGCAGCGAAGCAGATCGAAGATGGCAGATTTTACCTCCCTGACTACAGTGGAGTACATTGAAGCCGATAACTCTATCTCCCTGTATCTGGCAGTGGAATAGATTGAAGATTGCAGATCTTGCCTTCCTGTATTAGGCAGCGAAGCAGATCGAAGATGGCAGATTTTACCTCCCTGTGACTACAGTGGAGTACATTGAAGCCGATAACTCTATCTCCCTGTATCTGGCAGTGGAATAGATTGAAGATTGCAGATCTTGCCTTCTTGTATTAGGTAGGAAGTAGACCGAAGAAAGCAGATCTTGTCTTTATGTATTGGCGTGAAGTAGATCAAAGATAACAGGTCCGGTCTTCCTATATTGGTAGGAAGTGGATCGACGATGCAGATCTTGTCTTCCAATACTGGTGGCGAATTAGATCGAAGAAAGCAGATCTTATTTTCATATATTGATGTGAAATAGATCGAAGATAGCAGATCCTGCCTTCCTATATTGGTAGGAAGTGGATTGAAAAACAGACTCTATCTCCCTGTATTTAGCAGTGGAATAGATTGCAGGTCGAAGACGGCAGACTTTACCTCCCTGACTACAGTGGAGTACGTTGAAGCCGATAACTCTATCTCCCTGTATTGGGCAGTGGAATAGATTGAAGATTGCAGATCTTGCCTTCCTGTATTCGGCAACGAAATAGATCGAAGATAGCAGATCCTGCCTCCCTATATTGGTAGGAAGTAGATTGAAAAACAGACTCTATCTCCCTGTATTTGGCAGTGGAACAGATTGAAGATCAAAGATGGCAGATTTTACCTCCCTGACTACAATGGAGTACATTGAAGCCGATGACTCTATCTCCCTGCATTTGGCAGTGGAATAGATTGAAGATTTCAGGTCTTATCTCCCTAAGTAGTAATGGAGCAGATCACACCCAGTCTTATCTCCCTAAATAGTAGTGGAGCAGACTAGAAACACAAATCTCACCCCCATGGAGTCGTAGCAGAGTAGATTGAAGCTACAAGGCGTATCTGAAGTTGCAGTAGAGGGGATCGAAGCAACAAGACGCGGCAGGTTGGAATAAGGCTACTTGAAGAAGATGAGCACCAAAAAGTCAAGACTCGGCAAGACCGGGCAAAATTAGCCCTTTTGATGTCTTTGCTCTATTCTCGTTACACGAAAATGAGCAAAGAGGGGCAGCTGTAGTAGGCCAATTTTGGCCCACTAATACCAAACCCCATACCCCTACTACAACAGCCCCATACCTCCACTACAACAGTCCCATACCGTCTGACACCCCCACCACCAACACCGGCCATACCCTGCAAACACAAACAACAAAAAAGGCAGCCACAACAGAGGAATAAGAGCATTTTTTATTGTTATTGTAATCGATTATAAAACCGAAGGGAGAAATTTTGAACAGGAGGACGGATTGTATTTTGGAAAAGGGGGGTTTTTGTTTTTTTTACAAAAAGAAAGATTGTAACACAGGTATTAGAAATCAAAATGCACACAAGCAAATCTAAGAAAGATTGGAAACTAAAAGGTGTTCTTGGTTCTATTTTTATTTTTATTTAGTTTTTTTCTTTTGTATTTTCTTTTATTTTTTTCTTTCTCTTCGCGAATCTGTTTAAGCAAAAACTAAAAGGAAGGAAATTGGCTCACCTGAATCCCTTTGAGCTCGCGTCGGAGTGATTTCTCCGTCGTTGTAATCGAGTTCGGCAAAGGGACAAAGAACTCTTTTTTTCTCGTTCTTTGTTTGCTGAAAGTTTAGCCTTCAAAAGAGGCTTTGAAGACAGAGCGTAAAAGCTCATTCTCCGCAACATCGGTCACCGGCCATGGCAGCGTGCAGGCGAGCAGGGAATGGCCTTGTCGGCTGAAAAGAAGGAGAAGAGATAGAGGAGTCTGAAAGTGCTAGGTTTAGAAAAAAAATAAAAAAAAAGGAAATAAAGGCATGGATGGTTTCAAAATAAAAGTATGATTTAAATAATAAAACTAAAACAATACCGTTTGGGTAAAAGAAAAGAGCCTATGCGCCTAAAATGGGTTATTTATGTGGCCAATCCTTCTCTTTTGCGCTGCTATTGGATTAGGCCCCTGTTCTTCTTTTTATTATTTTTAATTTGGCCGCATAATTTTCTCCTAATTACATTTGAGTCCCTGTTGAAATAATGCGCATAAAGGTTGGGATTATTTCCCTTTTAGTCCCTCCATGTTATTCACGTGTTCTAGTAGGTCCTCCCCTTTCCTTTTTTTTTGTTTCGAATCTATCCCCTAACTCTTGTTTTAAATTCAATTTGGCCCCATTTCTTTTTTTTATTTTATTATTTTCGCCTCAAATTTCTGTCTAGAGTTCAAATTAGCCCCTTTTCGTCCTTTTCTTTTGTATTTTCTTTTATTATTTAACATTATGGTATTATAATTGTATTTTATTTTCTTGCATATTATTTACTATTATTATTATCACTTTCATTCCATTATTATTATTGCTATTGCTTTTTTTTTGTTGTTTATATTTTTATTTATATTATTGTTAGTATCATTATTATTATTATTATCTCCATTACTATTATTATTATTATTATTATTATTATTCTCTTGTTATATTACTATTCTTGTTATATTATCACTATTTTTCTTACTATTATTATTACTACAACTATTATTACTATGATTATAGTTTCTTTTTATACCCATTTGCTTATTACCTCATTGATTTTATATCATTACTATTATAATAATTATTATCATTACTTTTCATCGTTATATATATATTTTTTCTTTTCTCTGTTTTATTACTATTATTAATATCATTATTAATATTATTTTTATTTCTATTTTTATTTTTATTAACACATTTTTTACCATATTATTATTTCCTTTTTTTATACATATCATTATTGATATTAACATATACTATTATTATTAATGTACTATTATTTTCTATTTATTACTATTATATTTATTACTATTATTAATATATATATTTTTTTCTTTAGTGCTATCACTATTATTATATTATTTGTCTTATTAATGTACTGTTACTATTTCCCACTTAGCTATTATTACTATTATTATTTTTACTATTATGATTATTATTAATCTTTTATTATTCTCTTACATTGCTTGTTTGTCTTACTCCTCTATTTCTGATCTCATCATTCTTATTATGCATTTATTTTTATTCTGTTATGTTCATTGATATCGAAATTCATATTTGTTTGCTCATTTTTCGCTATTCCACTTTACCACGAATTTATATTAATTACCCAACGAAAATAATTCTTTCGTAAAAGCAATATTTCACGTTTGGAAAGTTCGAGAAAACGTGCCCTAACGTGCTGGGTTTCGATTCCTCGTTCGACCAAATGGCCAAATACCCTTTTAAACTTTCAATAATAAAGGTAATATTTCGTATTTAGAAAAATCGAGAAAACGTGCCCTAACGTGCTGGGTTTCGATTTCTCGTTTGACTAAATAGCCAAATATCCTCTCAAAGCTTCAAAGTATGGTTTCATTAAACTATAAGGTGATATTGGTTTCGATGGTTTAGAGTATCGTGTCCTAGCGTGCTGGATGTGATATTCCTTCGGAACAAGAGAATCTTATGTTTCAATTCACGATATCAGATTTTCTTTTAAGGATTGTATTTTTTAAAACTCTTCACATTTTCAATTTTCGACACTAAGACACTAATTAATCAACTAGGTACCAATTTTGGGCGTATCGAGGGTGCTAATCCTTCCTCGTGCGTAACCGGCTCCCGAACTCATTTTTCTGAATTTCGTAGACCAAAATCGTTGTTTTAATAAAATTAAATCATTTATTAAAAACAACCACTTTTTGAGGTGACCCGATCACACCTCGTCAAAAAAGGATTGGTGGCGACTCCCATTTTCATTCTTTTTTTTAAATCCAAGTCGACCCCGTTTTAATCAAAAAAATGGTGTCAACATTTATAATTGACCGTACTTGAAAATCAACTATTATCACGATAAATGCAAGCACACCTATCGAACAGTAGTATAGCTTATAACAAGACCGGAATGTCGAACCCAAAGGAACTAAAAGTACTAGTATTAACTTTCTTTTTATTATCTAGCCTAAAAATAAAGGGGTTTGTTTTATCTAAACTAATTACTAAACTAAGAATGCACAGGAAGTGAATTGGGGAATTACTTTTGTGAAAATTGATTGATTTAGACAATACTCAAGGGAAAATCCACCTTGACTTCACTCGTATTTGACTCTGAATTAGACGATTTATTCACTTGACTTGATCCATAGAAATCCCTAATTTATATTATTATTATCTCTTTCGAGACTAACAACTTCTAACCCTAGGTTGATTAATTGAAATCTCTTTCTAATTAAAACCCCTAGTGTTGCATTAACTCGATCTACGGATTCTCTTATTAGGTTTGACCCTAATCCGGTAGATTTATGTCGCCCTATGTCTAGGGGTGCAATCAACTCCGCTTAATTATGCTAGATCTACTCTTAGACAGGGACTTTTACTCATTTGAATAAGCACATCAATACTTGAATCAATATCCTAGAATATTAAAGCAAGAATTAAGAACACATAATTAAGAACAAATCATGTATTTATTATATAATTCAGAAAATAATAACAAGATCCGTCTTAGGTTTCATTCCCATTAGGTATTTAGGGAATTTAGTTCATATTTGTAATGGAAAACATCTCAGAAGAATAGTAATAACAAAACATAAAGAAAACCCAAAAATTCTTGAAGGGAATTGAAGGGAGATCTTTAAAGGAGGATCCGGCTTCTGAGATGGAACAATCGGCTTTCTTCGAGTAATGCCTTGCCTTCTACTCCGTATGTCACTTCTAGGTGCCTCATCTGGTGTTTAAATAGACTTTAGAATGCTTCCCAACCCTCAAGAGTGGCCTTTTCCGAATAGAACTAAACTTGGGCTCGACAGGGACACGCCTGTATGACACGCCCGTGTGCGATTGCTTCAAACCGTGTTAAAGGCTATTGAATAGACACGAGCGTGTGGTCTACCCGTGTAAGGAAGTCTAGGCCGTGTTAGAGTCTGCTAAAACTACACGGGCGTGTGGTCTACCCGTGTAGGGAAGTCCAGGCCGTGTTGATTTCCCACATTGACCCATTTTCTTCGTTTTTGGCCTGTTTCTCGCTCTTTTTACTCTCCTATGCTCACCTAAGTATAAAATATGAAATTAAAGGATTAGGAGCATCGAATTCACCAAAGCTGAGGAGAAATCATCCATAAATGTGCTAAGCATGGAATAAAAATATGTATAAATTATGGTTTATCAAGTGTGTATTTATAAAATTTAGAATGCTCAGAAACCTTAAAAATTGGCTTTTTTCGTGTGTTAGGGAAACAGGGTTCGAAATTGACATGAATTGGCATAAGGGCGTGTGGCCAGCTCATGTGGCTCACACAGGCGTATGCTCAGCCCATGTGGGAATACCCAGGCTGTGTGGTTCCTAAAAATAGCTCGTTTTATCTAATTGTGGCCCGTTTTTCCGCTCCTTTTGCTTCCCTATGCTCTCCTAATTATAGAAACATGAAATTAAAGGATTAGGAGCATCAAATTCACTAAATTATATAATAAATCATCCAAAACCGCATCAAGAATGAGATTAAAACATGTTACTTTTATGGTTTATCATTTATGGATTTATTCACTTGTGACATTTATAGTGTGGTATACCTAAATTCTGAGTGGATGGCGAACTATGTATGATGACTCGTACACTTTGATGTAAGTAAAAACCTAAGTTTGAATAGATAAGGAACCGAAAACTGGTGCGTTGAGTGTACAACTTCTGTAGTATGTAGCATCATTCACAACAGTGGAATTCATAGATCAAGACATGAGTAAATGATATCCTCACATTGGCATTACATGGTTGATGAAAAGTAAACATGACCACAGGTCATTCATCTTTGTGATGAATGACTTAATTACTGTTTGATAGTAGTTGACTTTTTAGAAAGAAGATGTAATGGTTACCATGAGACAAAATAGAATCATATTAGGAGAACGGATATTATCTCAACCTTTGAGTTTCCCTCCTCTCTAGATATGGTGATAAAGTGATATATGTCAACCTAGAATACTGTTGAACCCGACTGTTAGAGTTGTGTGACCCAAATTCTAAGAGATTGCTTAGAAATCAAGTTAAACAAAATTATATTTTATTTCTAGAAGATTTAGTATTTATTAGTATAATATATTTAGCATTTATTAGCATAGTTTATTTGACTTGCTAATTTAGCCTATAAATAGGGTCTTTTACAACATTAGAAAATACACCCATTAGAGATTAGAACTCATAACACATTTAGAGAATTTTGTATTTGCGTTTTGAGGGTTATTTGTTTTAGGGTTTCGGGGTTTAGTTTTTATCTTCATCTTTTGTACTCTTCATTCTTTTGCTGTTATAGTAAATTTATTTTTGCCCATAGTTTTTTATCTTCTTTGGAGAAGTTTTTCCACGTTAAAATTGTGTGTTTAATTTCTCAATTTATTCCGTTATTTTTTTTACTTGCTGCTTAATCAAGTCGATCCTAACACCGACTTAAATAAAACTAAATGAAGCACCCACTAAATGGATGGATTGAAAAATATCTCAGAATTTACTTCCAATATATTTTTATATAGATTGTATGGGACTCTATAAATGATGTCCAAACGATGATAAAGAAGCTACAAATGAGTATGCACCACCAAATTTTTATGGTAGTTAGCGTTCTGACGAGGATGGTTGATGTAACCTTTTAAATTGATGACTTTCCTATATCTAAACATTTGTCATAAAAATTTAACTAAATGAGCAGGTGAAGAGTTTTAAGCCTGAAAATATTGAAAAAAGAGAGTCTATAACAGGATCTAAGATACAAAATTATACATTAATAATTATAAGTAACTATTTCTACAGTGCTAAATATGTCATTCCAGTCCACCCCAACCCCTTGATAAATGCCTATGCCTTAATTTCACTGTAAACCATGTTAGTTTGATTCTTTCTTTCTATCCCCCTCCAAACACATATATCACACAAAAAGTAAGACACAAATTAAAGCAACAAAAATGAAAGTACAAAAAGCAAAAAAAAAAAAGTTTTGCCAACTAGTCCCCTTCTTCTGTTACTGTTCTTTAACACTGAAAATAATTTGCTTATCAACATGTTTCAGAATCCCAGTTTCATCATCAGTTCTTGAACTGTCTTCTTCACTGTTATCTCCAATGGCAATGTTTAAGTCTAGAGAAACAGATGGGTTCTTTTCCTGCTCCATTTCTGGTTCTTTGATCTCTTCTGGGTCATTACAATTTGGCCTTTTCCTCGAAGAACAAGCTCTTGACAATGAGCTGAAGCTTTCACAGCTGAAAATGACAATGGCATCCATTACAGGAATTGTAACACCATCTGAAACTGTAACTTTCCCGGTTTCTATTGCATGCTTAATGATTTTCATAGAACAGTAATCAACCTGTTCCATATCTTCCATCAAGAACACCCTGTGAGGATTCTCATTCAGTGCTTCACCAAATCTTTGAAGAACATAACTGTTGCCGCCAGATTCATCTCTTTTCCTTTTGTTATCTTCATTCGAATCCGATCCGGAATTGCTCGGACTTATGGAAGCAAAGCTGGTTTGTGAACCGAAAATGATTCTTGCCAACTCTCTTGCAATCTTCTGTTTGGCTTCATTGTCGGATCCTAAGAAGAGCAGCCATGTTTCTTCTTTGTGTTCCCTTTGATTTAACCAGTTTTTAGCTTTGTTCATCCCTGATCTGCATTCGAGAATGGTGCTAACAATTTCAGGAATCACATCCTTCTGCCATGGAACCTTTTTCTCCAATGCATTGCATAAAATGTTCATGTTTTCAGCATTAACAACCTTGAATGCATTAAGACCATTGATATCCTCCTCCATCGCCTCACTCGAAGAAGCCGAATTTGGGCTCGAATTCGGATTTGAGAGGAGGTCTGGCTTTGAATCATTTTCGGATATATAAAACTGGTGCTCTTTAGGTGAACTTTTAGATTCAAAAATGACTGGCCAACTTAGATTAAGAGCTTCTTCTTCACTGTTGCAGGGATCTTTATCAGTTGAAGCACTGCTAAACGAGTTCCATTTCTTGTAAAGATCCTTCACATTCACTGAATCCTGTGAGTAACCAAAAGAAAAATGTGAATCTCAACCTGTTTTAATGATTAATCATGCAAGTGGAACTGTAAGGATAAATACCTTATCATGGGAAGGGTTCATTTTGCTTTCTTCTTTGTAGTTTTGCAGCCATGAAGGCAAACTTGAAGTACTTTGAGCTTCCTTCTTGTCAAAGTTGAACAATCTATCCCTAAAGGAACTATGATTCTTATTTGCTTCTACTTCACCAAGTTGCCAACTAATGGAATCTATAGATTCTTTGTTTCTATATTGAGATTGAGAATCACAGCTGGAATAAAGCAACAAAACAGGAAAAAAAACATGATTACCATAAGTGGACATATGTAAAGATGGAGAAAACTAAGGTAAAAAAAAAACAAAAACAATGGTTTACCTTTCAAGATTAAGACTTAGGCTTAAGCTGTCAGCTGATATTGTAAGAGGATAAAGTTCCCAAATTGACTCAAGAGAAGCTTGGCCTGTTTTACACTTCATGTAAGTTCTAAAAGTTGCAATTCCCATAAGGAACAATTTGCCTGTTTCCTTGGTTCCACTTACTAATCTTCTGAGTTCCATGATTATATGTTCCACTGGACTGTAATAGTTTCTTCTTTGTTCACCATAGGTTGACCAAAACTCTGAAACCCATTTGAGATCACCTAAGTATAAGACAACCCCCCTAGCCATATAACTTTTGACAAGACATTTAAGCTCTACAAGTTTCTGTTCCACTTCATGTTTAGCAAGGTTTCTAAGTGACAAAAGTGGGAAACTTATGAACTGAAGGTACCTTAAATCCCCAGAGACTTGGCCTTTCTCAAATTTATCCATTACTCCTCTAACAACACTCTCAGCAATGGCTACGGACTCACCAATAATGACAGTGTTTCCCCTTCTGTGAACTATTGTGTTCAAAACATTGGTTACATCTTGGTCATGAGAGTGCGTGTGGGGCATCGAAGGAGACAGGTTAGAAGCAAGAACTTGGGGTTTGGTGTTGTTTTCTTTTGGAGAAGAAGAAATCTCCATGGAAACTGTTTGTTCAACTTTGGTTTTGACTTGTGTGCTAGAGAAACCAGCTTCCCTCATAACCCTACTAACACTAGGATCATCCAAGATAGAGACTATGAGATGTTCTAATTCTATTTTGAGAGCTAAAATGGGTTGTTGTTGGTTCTCAATGGACCCTCGGCGTTGATGAGCTTGAGCACGTTTAAAAGCGGCAACCAAGGCATTAGAAAGAGAAGGATGATGATGATGGTGATGATGATGGTGAGGACCTAATAAAGGACTAGAAGTAGATGCAGGGAGACGATTAAGTGCTACATTGAAACAAAGCTCTAAAGCTCTAAATTGAAGAGGGTGAGAATGAGATTGAAGACAAGCTCTACGAAGAAGACCAGTGGAAGATGCAAGCATGGCACTAGCTACATGAAGAGGAGTGACTTGGGCATGGCCTCGTCGTCGAGCTAGCCCAAGTGCTTGCTTAACCAAGCTAGCAGCCTCAGCTGTTAAAGCTTGTTGCACAGTACAAACTCCAGCTCTCATCTTTCTTGTCTTTTAAGGATACTATGAAATACTGGGAGTTTAAGAAAGAAAAATCAGACACTTAGAGCTTGAAGCTCGGTGGGTTTCATCAGTATCAGCTATCAAACTATGACAGCAGTCCTCAAGCTTTATATATATATAAGGGAAGTTATTGGAGTTTGATTTGGTGAGATATTAGGACAAGTGGAAGTGGGGGTTTATGCTTTTCTTGTTAGTGAGGGAAAATTTTGGTCTTTTGTATGGGAAAGTGGTTTGCATGTGATTTAACTTTGCCCCCTTTTTTTTCTTTTTTCCTTTTTTTATTTCTCTCTCTCATGATATGTATAAACTATAAAGGTATGTAGATAAATTAAAAGTTGGGAGCTTTAATAGCAAATTTTATTTAGGGTTTAATTGTTGATTTCATCCCTCTACTTTATAGAAATTAAAAAAAGTTAATCATTCTACTTTAACTTGTCATAATTTGATTATTGTACTTTATGAAAATTAAGAAGATAGTCTAATTGGATAACATTATCGGTTTAAATAATTTATATTCAAAGAATTAAGTAGTTCAACCATTTATATACAATAAACTAGCAAAAAGCAACAGTTCATTTCCATGTATTAACTAACTAACAACTAGACTAACTTATTGAATTTTTTTAAAGCATGAGGACCACCAATTTCAAAAAATTAAAAGTAGATAGATCAAATTCTCAATTTTTACAAAGTAGAAGGTTGGAATTCAAATTAGACCTATATATAAATTTAATACATTAGATATGCTTTATTAAGCACAAAGAATGGAATAAGCACTTTTTATGTCTTTATAAAAATACTAAAATACCAAAATTGAATAATTAGCTCTCAAAACTAGATGATGAGAAAAAGGAAAAGAGAGAGAGAGAGAGAGAGAGAGAAGTTGGGAAAAAGGAGAAAAATGGAAATGGAAATCTACCAATAAGGAGAAGAGAAAAAGAAGACTAGACTGTCTGTCTGTTTGAAGTTTGAAGTTTGAAGTTTGAAGGGAATTGGGAAATGTGGATGTTCTTTTTGCTTTCTTTTCCTTTTTATGTGAGTTTTGGATCACAAAATCATGAATTTTGCTTTAATCAAAGGTAGGCTGTAATGGAGGGATGAAAAAACAAAAGGTGCAATAAAATATTTCAAAATAATTGGATAAAAATTATTATTTGGAAAATTGGATTTAGCTCATTGAAGCATACATGGGTTGGGTCTTAATTTTAAATTTCAAAGTTTGAGACTTATGTAGTTTTTATTTTTGTATTCGGTATGTCTATTTTAGGCGTGAGTATTTGATTGAATCGAGTGAAAAAATTTTGAGTTCACGAGTCATATGTTATCATCCTAATTCTATTTGAAATTTTTTCGATTCGAGTCAAGTGAAATGAAATTCGAGTCAAGTCGAATCGAATCAAGTGAAATTGTTTGAGTTAAATTAAAAAAATTAAACATGTCAAATAATAATAGTATAACTAATTCCATATTAGAGCATGTAAATTTGAAACTATATATATATTTGAATTTTTTCAAAGCAGAATAAAACAAAAATTTGAATCATTAATTAGGTCCCAAAATTATTATTTTAAAAAAAATTAAAAATTAAAATTTTTATATATTTTTTAGAATGTTTATAATTTTTTTAAAAATTTAAAATTTAAAATTTTTTATAAATATTTTAAATTTTAAAAATTATTTTGAATTTTTGAAAATTATTTTGATTTTTTTTTGTAATTTTTGTTGGGGGAGACCAATTTGCTTATTTTCAAAGTTGATAGTGACCAAAAGGGTATTTACATCAATCTGTTATTTGAATTATTCGAGTTATTTGAATTGTGAAATTTAATTCGACTTGAAATTGAAACTCGAATCGAATTATCCAAGTTGACTCAAATAATTTGAATAACTCGATTCGATTAACTCGAAATTCATAATTATTTTTGATTTTTTTAATCAAATTGAGATTTGTTCACCCTAGTCTATTTTATTGTTCATGTTTGAGATTCGTAGCTATCTCTCTCAATAATGCCATTTTCAATCTGCGCCTCCCTTTAAGGATTCAATAATATCCTTATCGAATCAGACTCGATCAATTGATAGAATTGAGAACCAGTTGGTATATTGACATAGGGGTTTAACTAGCCTATGAATGAACCACTAAAAATCAAGACAAAGCCAACAATTGAACCAATTTATAATTTTTATTTTTCTTTATTTTTTAATTATTGTGGGACTAATGATCGAACCGGTTGAATCAATAATTGGTGGTTTAACTATTTCAATTACCAGTTTGGTTATTAAAGCATTGTTAAGCAATATGTTATTCATGTTTAAAATCTATATTATACATAAAATGGTTGACTGAGTTGGTGTCATAAGTTAATCCGACACCAACTCAATTGTGAAATTACTAAAATACCCTTATTTTAAAGGGTAATTATTCAGAGTATTCTTATCTTTTTATACTTTTATATAATCTTCAAATGAAACAATTAAAAATATTATTTGGAAATCAAATATAATACCAACAAATTCATATAAAATCTAGTATCACTCCAACATTAATCATTTGCTAAAGTTTTTTATAAATATATTTTTTAATATAAAATAATTTTATCCACCCATTTGTAATTTTGATAAAATTTAACTTTAATAAAAATAAGTATTACTAAAAATAAAAAATAAAAATAACACTTTAAAAGAACAAAAAAATAAACCTAATCAAAATTGGTTTATTCATTTATAAATATGGATAAATTTGTGTGGAATTAAGCTTAATTAAGAGCTTTAAGTTAGTATATATTTCAAAGGCATAATGAAAATTTAGCCCTTATCATTTTACATCTTTTGTTAATATTCTTTTTTAGTTAAATTTGGCCATCACACTTTTAAAAAGAATATCAACCTTTTAAAAAGAGTTGAATTACTTTTATTGGATATACTGATTAAAACATTAAATTTTTTAATATAGCAGCTTGCTTGGCAATTCATATCTACTTCATGCTAATTTTTTTGAATTTTTATTAACTTTTTATATTTTATTGATTTTTTATATATATTTAATATATTTATAAATTTTAAATTGTTTGTTGATGTGTTATATGAGATAAATAATATTATGTCAGCATGAAGTACACATGGATTGCTATGTGTATTACCACGTCAAAATTGTTAAAAAAATTTAAGTTTTAATTAGCATTTCCATTAAAAAATCGATTTGACTATTAAAAAATTAATGACAAAAAATTAAGAATAGCAACTTAAAAAAAAGTGATTTAACTCTTTTTAAAAGGTTAGTAATAAAATTTATTTTAAAAAATAAGAGTCAAATGCACAAAAAAAAACATTAAAAGATAAATTATTATGCCTATTTTAAAATATATTTATTGTTTTATCAATATTTTGTAATAGGCTCAAATAATAGCTTTAGAATACTT
This sequence comes from Gossypium hirsutum, assembly GCF_007990345.1. NCBI lineage: Eukaryota > Viridiplantae > Streptophyta > Magnoliopsida > Malvales > Malvaceae > Gossypium > Gossypium hirsutum. Next base: position 1,011,135 of record NC_053436.1, read on the forward strand.
TAAAAAATAAGAATAACTAATATTAAGTGTTAGCAAAAAGGACATTGCTAAGAAACAATCTGCTCAACAATAAATAAATAGAATAGAAGGATGTTGTTTATTTAGTTCAGTTTCCCTACATCTGCGGTGTAACACCCCTAACCCGTATCCGTCGCTCGATAGGGTTTTGGAGCGTTACCGAAACTTTTAGTACATTTTCAAATAATTCATGTTGGTCACTATTGATTTACCGAGATCATACATATCGTCCCTTATATGGACTCTCGAGGCCCAAAACAAGTAATAGAATCAAATCGAGACTTAATCGAAATCTCTGAGAGTTTTTTGTGAGATTTCAGAAATTTTCAAGGTGCAGGCTCACACGCCCGTGCTGGAGGCCATGTTCGATCCTGTGTAACTCTTTGACTTGCGCACACAGCCATGCCACACGCCCGTGTGCTAGGCCGTGTGGTTAATTAATTCCTTTCGAAATTTGGTGCAAGTTTCACACAGCTATGGCACACACCCATGTTCTAGGCCGTGTAGCACATACGGTTGAGACACACACCCATGTCTCTGCCTATGGGCTCAATTCTGAGCATTTTGTTTCTCAAAATTAAGGTGTAGAGGACACACGGCCTAACCACACGCCCATGTTACTAGGCCATGTGTCACACACGGTCTAAACACACACCCATGTGTTTGCCCGTGTGGAAAAAATGAAGTCATTTCTAGCTTCATTTCTCACCCAAAATTTCACCCAAGGCCTGCACTTGAAACACACATCCAAAACCAATCATTTCAAGCATTCAAATTAAATAATTCCATCATTTATCATGGCATACCATTACACGCATATGTGTTTATAAACTTACCTTGGATTAACTTAGGCATTAACATCATTTGATCACTTATACTTAACATATATTTAGCTACTATAGCATGACATTACAAGTATATTAAACCAACCGTTACTAGCCATTCCAATGGCTATATTACAAGCATCATTTACATTCACATGCCAATATGGTCAATATATCCTATACATGCCATTACAACCCTAATTGATTTACCATATTGTACTGACATGGGCCGATGGATAGTGTGAGTGATCTCTACTGAGCTTCCAATCCAATGAGCTTCTGATTCACTATAAAACAGGGAAATAAAACTAAGTAAGTATATAATGCTTAGTAAGTTCGTATAATATGGTACTTAACTTACCATTCATTCTATTTTGAGATAACTATGTAAGGCACATTCAATCAATTTAATCTCAAGCCCTACACATATCCTCATTTCCTTTGTTAGTCGTATAATCCATAATTACATCAAGAAACATATAAGGGTTCAACAACCATCGGGTTTCCAAGTACACTTACATTCCACATCACGTATTTATTCAACATACATAAATCATCTCTCTATATTACAAGTATAATTTCATTATAACTCATCTCGAGTTTAGATCATTTCATATAAGAACTTTATGCATATTACTCGAAATATTAAGGTCACGATTAGTACACTCAATGTGTACAAGTCTATAATCAAGGATGAACATTCTCATTTAATAATTTCCATGTACAATATCATCATTTCATATTTCCATATATCAATCATCACGTATCGTCATTTTCATGTATTTCAGGCCGATATGTGTAATAGCTCATTTCTTATTCATATATTCACATGTCAAGAACTTTTACTCGTTGAATTTATCTGAAATATCGATGGATATATAGGTAGTACATTTGAGGTGTACAAATCAGAATCTGTCAATTCATGTCTAATGGTACCCATAAGGTACTATTTCAAAGAGTACACTCTCGAGCCACATATATAAAAACAACAGGATTACTAATCCAGGCTAAATCCTTTTTATGACATATGCTCTAAAGAGCTTGATCTGGATTACCCGTCTGGGCTAAATCCAATCCATAACATATGCTCGAGACGACTTATATCAAGATTACTCATCCGGGCTAAATCCTTTCATACATGAGGTAAATAGGATTACTCATCCAAACTAAATCTCGTACCTCAATCATTTCGGGGAAATCACATATCCATCGATTTTCATTTATTCAAACGAAATTTAACATTTTCCGAACATATTTACTCATGTGATTATTTCATCCATTTATCACAATTGTATACAATAATTCCTTTAATTACATTCAATATTCAAACGAAGTACAAGAATAACATTTTATCATTTAAATTAGGCATTATCATCTATCTGGTATTTCTCGGATATGTTTACAGGACTTAACTTTTGTTAAGTATTCTTGATTATGTAACAAAGTTCACATTTATAACATTCAAACAATTCACACATATACACATTCAATACAAGCACATAAATATACATAATTTAGTTACAAGAATTACCTCGACAATGTTCGTCTACGTCAAATCTACTAATCCGACATTTTCCACTTTCCTCGTTCTAGCTTCGAATTTGGTCTATCCGGATCTATATGAGTAAATTTAACATCAATTTACCATATTTCACATTCAAGTGGACTTAATTTTCATCCTAGGTAAAATTACTATTTTGCCCCTAACTTTTCCATAAATTTCCATTTCGTCCTTAGGCTCAGAAAATGAAATTTGTGCAATTTACTCCTTATTCCAAGCCTAACCAAAATTCCATCTCAAAATTTACAGCACACGTATTCATAAAAATTCAAAATTTTTAATTAAATTTCACAACTTTGCATTTTAGTACCTAAATCATGTTTTCATCAAAATTCACTTTGTAAAAGTTGTTTATCCATCAACAACCTTTCATCTTCTACCATAAATTTTTAATTTTCAGCATATACATCCATGACCCATTTTCCATACTTTGATAACTTCTCAAATTTATCCCCCAAATAGATAGATTAAGCTATCCCAGTTTCAAAAATATAAAAATTACTAAAAACGAGGCTTGGTTACTTACCCAAATAAGCTTGATAAGTCTTCTTCCTCTCTCTTAGGGTTTCCATGGAAATATTTGGGGAAGATGATATGAAATTGGTTTTTTTCATTTAATGAAATTGTCATCTAATAACTTTTCATTTTTCCACTTTAGTCCTTAGCCTTTTTTTATTTTTCCATGGATGAGTCATTCCAAAATATCTAAATACTTTCTTTAATGGTCTAATTACCGTGTAAGGACCTTAAGTTTTGAATTTCATAGCTATTTGGTCTTTATAGCTACTAGAATTCAACTTTTGCATTTTATGCAATTTAGTCCTTTCCCTAATTAAACACATAATCGATAACATTTTCGTATCAAAATTTTCACATGACATTTCTACTATATTATGGACCATATAATAAAATAAAAATAAATTTTATTTTCGGCTCGGATTTCCTAAACCACTGTTCCGATTTCAACGAAAATGGGCTGTGACATGTGGAGCCTAACTCAGTGAGAAGTATCTATTATCTTTAACACTTACAACAAGTGATCATAATCTATCATACACTCTGTGATAATTTTCCTCACCTTTCTTCCTTGAAGACTAGATACTCTAACCATTAAATTCACCAATTGTGAATTCAGTAAGTAAAAGCACAATGCAAAGAGTTTAATATTAATATGCACTCATGTAATAAGGTTCCTCACTTAGAACAAATTAAGTGTTCAATTCTCTTCGTACATAAACCTATACAATTTCTCTCAATTATATAAAGTTTATTAAGGTTTGCTTACATAAAAAGATCTATCACAATCCCTATAAAACAACCACTATACAAGCTGAATACAAAATAATAATAAATGAGATAAGTAAGGATTCTGGCGGCAACGTCTTTACTGAGTCAATCTAATCCAACTTTCTTGATTTAAGGGATTAGATATGGGTAATCTTATTCAATCCAATCACCAATATAAGATCCCCAAGTAATATGGTCTTCCATAATAGGCTAGATATCATCCATATACTCAGCATAACCCAAATAATCAGTTCAATAAATTGCCAATACCTTAAATATGAAAATTTTCTCTATATATATTTGGTGAGTAACGGAGTAGGCACTCCCTTTAACACCAAATTGCCAGTTTCATATTTTTCAAAAATCTTCCCATTTGGTAATTTGTTGAACAAAACATACACAAAACATGAAACTATAACATCAAGTAACTTTAGCTCCTCATTAGTATACTCCCATTAACTCAATAAACTTAACTTAAGAAATAATTAAGTAAATTAATCATCAATACTTAGTTGGCTTTGCATCAATAACCAACCAACCATAATTATAACTAAGATAATCTAGTAATGAGATAATGCATCAAAGTAAATGAAATTCATAAATAGAATCAGTTCTTCAGCAATTCAGAATTAGTTCACCAATCAATTCACCAATAGTATCATCATCAAAAGGATTAAGTAGTAGTAGAAGCAAATAAACTGAAAATCCAAACATTGAAAACTTCCTCTCTCAATGCAACAACATAATTTTCCTAACAAAATCTCTCCCTTTTGGTAGTCCTTCTATTAAGAATAGCTTCCAGCATCATCAATCATTCTTTCTTTTCTCCCCCTTTTTGGTCAACAAAATGCCAAACTAATCTTCACCATGTAAGGCAAGTAGATATTGCATCAAAGCCTTGTGTTTATCAATTAACTTCCTTACAACTTTTAGTTTTGGCTTCAGCTTGCAGTTTGCTACAATGTCTTTGATAAAATTTAATTGAGGCACAAAGATCAACAATAGCTCTAACCCTTTTGCCCTTAGGAATGGTGCTTGCAGAAGTGGGCGCTTACTGGGTTTAAGATACTTCCTCTTGCCTAGCATTATCATAATAAAGTTATTTCCCCTCAACAGTAAACTAAACAAACAACTTATCTCCCCCTTAATGGTAGTTTCTTAGCATCATTTCTCCTCCTCAACAACAATACCATATCCTGACAGTGACAATTTAGGACCTTCCTTATCATGATAAGACTAAATTCATATCATTCTCCACGTACAAATATTTTATGATGCAATTTACTGTCTTTGGCATAAACATTTTGTAGCAAAATAGCATAAAGTTCCATAACCACTATTTCCAAGATGTAATTCTATGCTATGATCAACAAAACTAATCTCTTTTACAAAACTTTTTTTAAGTATAATGACATACCTATTGAAACTAGTAACATCAAAGATGACTTTGTTCTTCATTTTCAACATTATGCTTAAGCAGGGCTTGAAGTAGTGGGCATTCCCTTAGTGATCACACCATCAAAATCTAAGGCATTAGATTTGTCTTCAATCTTAGCTTGAGTGATACGATTTTCTTCGATATTCTTTGACTCAAACTGAGAGATGTATCATGTTAAATGAACCATGTTTCTATAAATTTGTCTAGGTTTGCCCCTTATCTTGATTCCATCATGAACATCACTAATTATGTCAGCGATTGAATAATTCTTGCCAACTCTTGTTGAAGGTTAAAGTGGCTCATCATTATCAAACTAATCATTGATCTCATCAATAACTAGAACAACTTGACTTTCTGGTCCTAATTGTTCTTTAAGCTTAGCAGAGTCAATGAGAACAGACACTCCATCAGGCATCAAATCTAGAGTCTTTTCTTTATCATCATCTTTGCACATTTCATGGGCTCCAGCATCATCAACGACCACTTTGATTGACTCCATGACCTTCTGAAAACATTTTGTCAATCTCCTATGCCAGAGATGGTTATTTCGCTTATAAGTACCCAGCCTATTAGCAAACATGTATCAATGTCTTGTGTCAGAGATCGTTATTTCGCTTATAAATACCCATCCTAAGCCTTAAGAGAATTTTTTCATCCATCTGCCACCTTTATGCTATATATATAGTCTTTTTTTCTTCTCTCTCAACAACTTTTAGCATCTCACCACCATGTGAACTATCGTCTTTCTCTTTTTACCTCTTTTGTTCATCAACAATATTAAAAAATTAATTAAATAGATATCATTTGCTTGCATAATTTGAAAAAAAAGGTTAATATTTCTAATTTAAAAATAAAACATAGTAAAAATTATGCTTACTTTTTTATGTAAGCTTACAAATTTCATTTTCTTGCATTGAATTAAGTGTTTTGTTAATTTTTAATTAAAATTTGAATACAATATAAAATTAAAATTAGGTAGTAATTGTATTTTACTTGCACACAAAGATTTGATCATTTTGGTAATTATTATCTAATTAAATGGTTGATATATAATAAATATACTTATATTATAAGTTAGGTTAAATTTACCATTAGTTCATGTAATTTAATTTAATCTTTAGTCTTATATTTTTTAGTTTTAAAATTTTAGTCTTGACCAAACAGTAATTGTTAAATTCATTAAGTTAAAGTTTTATTATTTTCAAATTTTGATGCGGCAAATATATTACTATGTATGTAATGCTATATTAGCTTATTATTTCCACATATTACTCACAAAGAATGTTAAATATGAATTTAACTATTATCACTTGCGTCAAGACTAAAATTTCGAAATAAAAAGAAGGACTAAAAATGATTTAATTGGATAACATGAACTAAAGCTAAAAATTTAGGGGTAGTATAAGACCAATAGCAAGATTTAACTAAACCGATTTAACTGCTACTTTTTAGCTAGGACGAAAATTTCAAATTTCAAAAAGCATAGGACTAAAATTAACCAATTTGAAAAGTACAGGGAACTAAATTGACCAGATTAAAGCATAATGACTAAATCCACAACTTAATGTAGGGTATAGGGACCAATAGCAGAATTTAACCTATAAATTAATACTAATATATTTGAGCCTACAAAAAACTAGCCCAATAGAGGTACGTAAAGGGCACCTCTCCTAGAGCCTTGAAGGGTTCACGGAGGGAAAGCTTCTTAGTTGGTCAAGATACAACCTACAAGGCTTACAAAATTAGTGTCACTATAGTGAGGAATATTAATTATATAAATAACTTGAGTGTGGGGGGACTCGAACCAACAACTTAAATGACATAAGGCACTTATCTACTAGTAGGGTACCACTTGGCTAAGTGAGACGCTCCCCTTCATGAACCCTTCAAGACTTTTGACGGAGGCAAGAGACAAAACCCTAATACCAACCATACTCTTGTTTGAGCTTCTTGAATATAGGCTATTTGTTAAGAGAGTTAAACAAAACACCAGTTATATTTGTTCCTAAAGGACAACAAATTCAATCGTTTATAGATTTTCGGTCAATCACTTTATTTAATGTTGATTACAAGATATGTGCCAAAGTACTGATTAACTATCTAAAATCAATTATGCAACATTTACTAACATTGTGCCGAAACACTTTTATTCAACAGAAGAAAAAAGGGAAAGGGATATGAGGTGCACTCAAAATCAATATGTATAAGCCATGTTGTTGGCTATCCTGCATGAAACGAGGTTTAGTGACCGATGGAGACAGCTTATGATGCAGTTAGTATGGTGACATATCAAATTTTAATAAATGGATTCTGACCGAGCCCATGTATCTGAAATGGGCCGGGATTGATACTGGGCGATTCTTTATCACCGTACTTATTTTAGCTATGTCAAAACGTACTTTCACTACTACCCATAAAGGCATAAGATGAATAAAAGATATAGGGGGTTAGCATTGTATAGAATGGACCCCAATATCGTATATGCTATTTGCTGATGATTGTTATTTGTTCTTCAATGCTTCGGTGCTTTCTTGTCTCACAATTAAATCTCTGTTACGTACTTTCTGTGTACTCTCTGATTTGTCAATTAACAATGTTAAGTCTGAACTAGTTTTTTAGTCCTTTTGGGCAGGTGAGGACGAAGCGATGAATGTATAGGAGTAAATTAGACTCAAGAGTCTCGAGAAATATTTGGGAATATTGATGGATTATCTTAATAACAAAAAATCATTTTTCCAACCTTTGTTAGAAAAGATGCAGAGCAAGCTAGCTTCATGGAAAGCATTATGCCTCTCTCAAGGTGCTAGGTATACACTGATCCGATCAGTTTTATCTTCTATACCAATATACACTTTGTCATGCTTCAGGGCCTCCAAGTTTATAGTAGAGAGGGCATATCACATCTTACAAAAGTTGACTGATTCCTAGATATGGAAGAGTTTGTTGTGAGGAAGGGATATATGTAAAAAGTGCCTTGATTTCCAAATCGAGAAAGGTGAGCATGTAATGGTTAGTGGTAATAATTTCCTCCTGCATCATCCTCCCAATACCCAACTGCAATTACAGCTGTGGCTATTCAGATTTATTCATCCTATACACAAGTTATGTAATCATGATCTTATCATTCAGAGACTTGGGGAGAGTTGGTGGGAAGCACTACGTTTTTCACTTCTAAATGGTGACGATAAATTTGTTTGGATGTTTCACACAAAGGGTGAATTCCAAGATCGTAGTGCATATGCTTTACTTTGCAATGAATTTGAGTGTAGCAATAATCATTATCGTTCAACCTTTCCTTGGAAAGAACTATGGAAGATGAATCCTTGGAAACAAGAAACATTGGATCATTTGTTTCTGACATGTTCCTATGTGAGGGCCGTGTGGTTTGGATGTCCATAAGTTTTCAAACATATAGAGTATAAGGACAATGCATGATCCCATGCCTAGAAGATTGGATACAATCCATCCATTGGAAGAGTGAGAACAACCAATTCATCTATACTACTCAAGCCGTAGTCCTCTGGGTTATTTGGAAAAATCAGAATCCTGCAACCATTATACAAGAAATTAAGAGAAATCTTATTGTCACCTGGAGAACATTGGCAGGAGATTCCAAGTTACCTTGCAGGCCCTCTTTACTATTGTATGTGCAGGGATCTCTCTCGAAAATGGACTAAGATTCTCTTGAATCCAACGATGATTGACTGGAAGCTACAGTACAGATATGTTATAGTAGGCCCTCTTTACCATTTTTCGGACTGATGGTCAGGTCGAGTCTGAACCAATTCAAACATCACCAGGCCCAAGATAAACTATAAAGGGTGTTGGACAAAATATAATGAAAAGAGTGGATCGATTAAATTTTACCCGCCCTGGTTTGTGTGGGTAGTTTAGTTATAAAGTTACCAAAAGAAAATTTCAGAACTCGACAGAATGTGGTGGTAATGGATAGCCTTGTGTCACTCCCCACCTCACACTGTCACTCACCTCTTTTCACCTCAAAGCCCCACTCTTCCTCCGCCACCACCACCACCTCCACCTCCGTTTCCTTCTCCCTTCCACCACCACCTCAACCTCCCGAACCTAATATCCGCCGCCCCAAGTCCATCAATCCCTCCCCCAAACCCAAAATCTCTTCCAATCCCCTCAAAAACTTCTCCACTACTACTCCTACTCCTACTACTACCAATAACAATTTTTCTCATGTCCCTTCTCCTGGTGAAACTACAAGAACCACTCAATCTCTTGTCTCCAAACTTCGCCTCTCTAGCAAACTCTTCCCGCCTCCTCCACCTCCGCCTCTTCTACATGATACCCGAAAGGCAACTCAAATTTCTGAACCCGAAGCTCCGTCGCCAGAACTTGAAAAGCCTGAAAATTTCCGCCAACATGGGAAGATTTTCATTGGGAATCTTCCCAGTTGGATTAAGAAACATGAGGTGGCTGAATTCTTCCGGCAGTTCGGTCCAATAAAAGACGTTATTGTGATCAAAGCCCACAATGAGATACACAGAAATGCGGGTTTTGGGTTTGTGATATATGGAGGTCCGCCTCCAGTAGCTGAGAAGTCGGCTTTGAAGGCGGTGGAGTTTGATGGGGTTGAGTTTCGTGGGAGAGTCCTGACGGTGAAGTTGGATGATGGGACAAGGTTGAAGGGAAAAGCAGAGGAGAGGGCTAGATGGGTTGAGGGGTATCAAGGTCAAGACTTGAGTAATAAGTCTAAGTGGCATCAAGAGAGAGAAGGGTCCCGGAGGTTGTTTCGTAAGGTTTTGGATTCCGAGCCGGAGAATTGGCAGAAAGTAGTTTTTGCTTTTGAGAGGATTGACAAGGTGATTTGCTTCTTCATTATATCAACATTGTATATACTTGTTCATAATATTGAAAAACAGTTATATGTTTCAGTGTAAGAAAATACCATCTGCTAGCAGGCTTCAATGTCGAGAAACTTAGATATGCATATGCTTCTCTTATATTCTCTTATGTCCATATCTTTGAGAGCCATGAAACTTCTGACTATGGCAATTCTGTCTGTTAGCCAACTTCCATTTCTTAAGGAAGTCTAAATTCCTTGGAATATTTTAAACAACTTAAGCTTCTCCAAGGTTCTAATTTCAAGGAAATTTAATTTCATTTGTACAGAATTTACTTGTTTCTTGTCCTTTTCATTTTTCTTAGCCTTCTAGACGAGAGTTTGGATTGATGGTGAACTATTATGCAAGACGAGGGGACATGCACCGTGCTCGCGAAACATTTGAGAGGATGCGATCAAGGGGAATAGAGCCAACCTCACATGTCTATACAAAGTATGTATTTTCTATATATTATCCTTGCCTTAGTTTCACATGTTCTTATGCGAGCTGGCTTGATTTTGGGTTTCTGAGCATCTTAGCAAATGACTTTTATGTTCTTCTGATAGGCATCTATAGTTTAGGGTTGCTAATATTATTGGGCTTAAATCATGTTAAATTCATTGATTGTTTTCAGAAGATCCATAGAGAAGAGCCAAGCTGCTTTATCTTCAATCTTATAAAGGCCTTCCCCATATCTAGAAATTGTTAGTTGCTTCATTGTTAATGCCTCTGAGATGGTTCTATTGCTTATCTTTCGTCTTCTTCTTCTTCTTCTTTTTTTCTCAACAGTATTTCTATACTTCATAGAAGTTTACCTTTATCTTTGTATGATTGATTTCCAGTAGTTTTTAGGGTAAAGTTTATACATTGTTCTTTGTCAGATATTAAGATAGTTTATGTCGTGCAGCCTTGTTCACGCATATGCAGTTGGCAGAGACATGGAAGAAGCCTTATCTTGTGTTAGAAAAATGAAGGAAGAGGGCATTGAAATAACCCTTGTGACATACAGTATACTTGTCAGAGGATTTGCCAAAATTGGCAATTCTGAGTAAGTAAACCTCACAGGTTCTTCCTTTTCCAATACATTTGTTCCTTGTTTTTCTCCTTTTTCTCTTTTGAGTGTTTGGCTCTTCAGTTAATTTTTTTGACACATAGTGCCTGCTTTGTTAGGACCTTAGTCTTTAACTGTTTTTTGGAATGTTGCTGAAATTCAATGTGTTTTTTCAGGTCATAGGACTTTCTTGGCTCCATGAAACTGTAAATAATGGAATATGGTTGGGGCTACACAGGATATTAGTTTCAATTATTGGGAATGGTCATTTTTATTAATTTACAGTGGGTGCAATATCCAAGTTATTACATTTGAATGTAACTTTGATATTTTTCTTTATCAAGATTTAATTACTCAGTCTGATAATGCAACTGTCAAACATTTTATAAAAATATATCTAATATGTTAAAATTTAGATAAAGGGTAAAATATATTAAATTCCTGAAAAACCATTGCTGACTCGTCTAAGGGTCTAATTATTTGTGGATTTTGAGGTGGGTTAATCATAGTCATGTTCCAAGATTTCTGTAGCAATATGTTATTTTTTCTGTTTGGATTGTTCAGAACCTTTTCTAGTATTCCATTGAAAATATGTGTCACATTAACGATTTCTCAGGCTACATCAACTTTTATGCATTTAGTATTATTTTTTGGAAGTTGATAGAAATCTAACAAAAAGTTACCAGTTTTATGATGGGGGTGGGGGACAGCCAAAGGATAATGTAGTGCCTATGCATGTCTTTTGCTATGACCAGTACTGACTCAATCTATAGCCTCTAAGATATCACTTAATTTTCTCTGACGTATGTATAATATATTTGACAACATTGAATATCATTAGGAGTGCTCTCATGATTCAAAAGTCTTTTGGTGTAAAATGAAAATGCAAAACTGATAATTTCTTTGGAGGTTATTTCTGATTTGATAAGTGTTAAGTGGTGTCATCCCACATCTATTAAGTCTTTTGATTTTTTTGAACTCTTTACTTATTACCAAATGGTTTTAAATTGGATGCTTATCACTAAGGGACCAAGAGGATGCAAAATTTTCCTAAGTGCATGCCTGGTTCAATGCTCTCATGTGTTTGAATGGACTTATCTGGTTAAAGTACTATGTTTCTTGAGCATCTTGCTTTTGCTTTTTTTCAAAAAAATAATTTTTGTTTGCAAAATTGTGGTAGACTAGTTAAAGTTTGTTTGTTGAATTTTATGGCCATTATGGGGCTATGAAATGGTCAATGACCAAAATGGGTAAGTTTGCTTCATCTTGAACTAATATCCTGGGTCATTTTGGAAGAGCTGCAGATTATTGGTTTGAGGAGGCGAAAGAGAGACATACACCTCTGAATGCAATCATTTATGGAAATATTGTTTATGCTCATTGGTAAGTAGTAAAAGTTTGGCTTCTATCATACAATATTTTTATTCTTCTGTATTTTGTGTTTTTTCCTTTGCAATTTTTGGGCCATTTTCTTTTTGTGCATAGGTCAACGAAGATAAATTTGAGACTTATAGTGGATTCACTTAGTGTGTGTTTATGTTAATACATCTTCAGCTATGTTCTTGTTTTTTTTTTTTAATCATGTTCTAATTAGTGGGTTTTGCTAAAATGTCCAAGTGATCTCATGTGGACTGATGCAATATCTCATAGATATTGTTGATATAATGTATATTTGGAGATTCGTCTGCTGTGGAGTTGTTTTATTGCTGCAATTCCAGAACTCAATGTTAGTTAACCTTTAACATTTTCAAACTCTTTTCTATTCAAACCACTTCTTGTGAGTTAAGTCTTAGTGAAACATGTTCATTATGCAAGGTGTTAGTTGCCAATGTGTATAGACGTACAGATGAATTTATGTTTATAGGTGTTAGTTCTTCTAGGATAATCCTTTTAATAGCTTTTTAAGATATGAATTTATGTTGTTATATTAAAGTAGTATCTTTCCCAAGGTAGCTATCATGTTTCTACAGTTGGCTATCTCTGTACTTTCGCCATTCTGTTTGTCTAAGCTTCTTATTTTTGTTGTTATAATTATCTTCATTATAGGCTAATTTTTTGCTTCCATATTTTGCTTTCATTTGCAGTCAAACATGCAACATGGAGCGAGCTGAAGCATTGGTTAGAGAAATGGAAGAAGAAGGTATAGATGCCCCTATTGACATTTATCATACCATGATGGATGGCTATACAATGATTGGCAATGAAGAAAAATGCTTGATCGTGTTTGAAAGACTTAAGGTAAAATCTCATTTCATTTATTCTTGTAAAATTTTCTATACACATGGAATTTAGAAGTTATCAGAACCAAATAGATATAAATTTGCGTTCATAGACCATGTCTTAATCTAGTCTCTATGTATCCCCTGAAGGAAAAGAAAGAGTCACTGCCCTTTTGATAGTTTGGCTTTTTTATTTTGGTAGTTCTTTTACCAATGAATGGTCGAGCTTTCTGATTTTTCCTTGTATTAAGCCGGTAGTACCCTGACATCCCTCATCACTCTGAGGTGTATGATCTGTGCATTTTGGAAAAGGTTAACAATTGACTAATATAGGATAAAACTCAAAAGGACAATGCTTTGGCATCTGAAAAGCTAACTTTGTATGTAGATATTTATGATTGTGGCTGTAAATGCTTTAATCTTTTCTCCTTTCACCTTTAACTTAGGCAGTGTAGAATGCTGTTTTTATAGACCAACCTTCTCTTTCCATGATTTTGCTTTTGTTTTCTTCTCTCCTTAGTCATGAAGCTCAACCTTTTGAAAAGATCTGGAGTTCATAACTTCTCTCTCGTTTTTTTTTTTTTGGAATATGGTTATGTTTATTTCTTCTCATTCATCTCTTTTACACATAAACCGCCTTTTGCATAACTAAGAATATCATATTATAAAATTCACCTCTTGAATTTTTAAAATAAAAGTAACTAAAACATGTTAATACTTATAAAGATTAAATCTTGAACTTTTTGGTCCAGGAATCCTAGAAAAGATGAAGTGGATATTGTGTTATCTATTGCTAGAAATTGATCAAATTGGAGATCAGCATTTGAAAATGAAACCATGTAATTGTTTTTAAATATCTATTTTCTAGTCAGTCTGTTATTGTACAAGTAAAATTGATGTTAGAATAGAAAATTTTTGCTGGTTGAGGGATGAATCAAGAAAAATATTTAAGTTGTTACCTCAAATAATGCAATTTACTCTCTTTTTTGTCCCCTTGTCATTCATGGATTCTCCATTTCCAGGTTTGGACTGGACATCACCATGTATCCTATATATCAATCACATTTGAGCATCACACCACTCTCTCATTCTGCCACTTTCAACCAAACACATAGTATTGCTCTCCCTATCACAAACACACAATATTCCTCAATCATTTCAATTATCTTTGATTTACATATAATTCTAAATTACGTTGTTATTTTTCACTTCTCAAACATATTTTACCTTTGAAAATTCGACTTCCAAAGATTTACTCTCTTAGTATGTGACTGAACGGAGACAGTCTTAATTACTAAACGGGTTCTTATTGGTTGAAGGGTGTAAATTCTTCATAGAAAGGGCTAGTTCAATGTAATATTTCCATGGAACATGTTATACCAACTATACTTATCTTTTTCTTTATGTTAACTTTTTCTAGAAATTTGCTGCAGGAATGTGGATTTACTCCCTCAATCATCAGCTATGGATGTCTTATTAATCTTTACGCTAAGGCAAGGATTTTTAATTTTTACTTAATGATTCTTTTCCTTTGTATGCACTCCCCCAAACCCCCCTTGTATGGTGTATTCCTCTTCTTTCTGTGTGTGTGTTTTGGGGAGTGTTGAAGTTCAGTGAATCCCTTTGTTGAATTGAAGCATTTTATCCTAGTTTGCCTGTCCTTTCCCTAGAAAGTAGTCAAGTATATGTTCAACTAGTTTTCTTTGTAGTCTCTGGAAAAATCTGTAGCCCCTTCATGCCTTGTCCCTGTTCGTCTGTGCCAGTTAAATTCTAAAGAAATTAGATGGGATTAGTACTACAAATGAATTAGGAGCTTGTGATCTTTTCTAAGGAGGCAAACTGAATTTGAACTAAAATATAGACTTGTTTCTTATGAAACATAACTCAAGTATGCTGGTCAAGAGCATAAGCCGACCCTTTAAATTGCATCTTTGCTATTTTCACTTCAAAAATATTCTTGTTAATATGTCTCTGCTATTTTCTAAATAGTTTCTGTTAATTAAAATATTCTCTGCTACTTTCACTTCTAAAGGTTTCAATTTTTTCCCTGAAATTGCATCTCTATTATTGTGGAAAAATGCTTAAAGACATTATTGTGAAATACTCCTGTTAATATGTCTCTGAATTAATTGTCTTCTCTATGTATTTTGTTTCCAGATTGGAAAAGTCTCCAAAGCTTTAGAAGTTAGCAAAATGATGGAATGTGCTAGTATAAAGCATAACATGAAGACTTATTCCATGTTGATCAATGGATATTTGAAACTAAAAGACTGGGCCAATGCTTTTGCAATTTTTGAGGATCTGGTCAAAGATGGTTTGAAGCCTGATGTAGTACTATATAATAATATCATCCAGGCCTTTTGTGGGATGGGTAACATGGATCGTGCTATTCATACTGTCAAGGAAATGCAGAAGGAGAGGCATCGACCTACTACACGTACATTTATGCCCATTATACATGGTTTTGCAAGAGCTGGGGAAATGAGAAGAGCCTTGGAAGTTTTTGATATGATGAGGAGGAGTGGTTGCATTCCAACTGTACACACTTTCAACGCTTTGATTCTTGGCCTTACTGAGAAACGTCAGGTATAATGATATATAAGATACTGAGGTAGTTAAATCCTAGATTTTTCATGTGCACTGGCAAGGCTAGAGGGACGCTTATATCACGAATTTTTGTCACATTAGTCGAGTATTAATTTTTTATAAAATAATTAATTCAAGTATTTCATCCCTGGGTATTTCATTTAGCCAATGGAGTAGCTGCATGCAGAACATCACCAGTTGGCTGGTAAATTGTTTCACATGGTAATGGAAGGAGAAGTTTTCGTACACATGAGGATTCATAGGTATTGGATTAGGCAATTTGGAGAGCCTTCTGCTATTCCATGAACCCTACTCTCCCACCCTCAAACCCCAAACTGGAGACTTCAAAATTGGAATTTCAAGTGATATCTATTGTGGCATTCAGTTTGAGACATCTCATCCTTCTTTTGACTAAGATCTATTGATATTGCTAACATAAGGTTTGAATTAATTTTTGTAGATGGAAAAAGCTGTTGAAATATTGGATGAGATGACACTGGCTGGCGTAACTCCAAATGAACACACATACACAACCATCATGCATGGCTATGCTTCATTGGGTGATACTGGAAAAGCCTTTGAGTATTTTTCAAAATTGAGAAATGAGGGCCTTGAGCTAGACGTCTATACATATGAAGCTCTTCTGAAAGCATGCTGCAAGTCTGGGAGGATGCAAAGTGCTCTAGCTGTCACAAAAGAGATGGCTGCTCAAAATATTCCGAGAAACACCTTTGTCTACAACATTCTAATCGATGGGTTTGGACTTTTACTAACTTCTGTCTCTCTAATTTACTAAAACACAGTCTTAGTATCCTCTTTTAGCCTGCTACTAGTCTTCACTTATTTTGGGTATCTATAATATGAAAAGACTTCCATCTTTTGTTTTCTTTTCTTTTAGATGGGCTAGGAGAGGTGATGTTTGGGAGGCTGCTGACTTGATGCAGCAAATGAAACAAGAAGGGGTTCAGCCTGATATCCATACTTACACATCTTTTATAAATGCGTGTTGTAAAGCTGGAGACATGCTGGTATGTATCTTGAGGGGATTTTACAAACTGTTGTTAGTTTTATAGTCCGAATAACACTTAGTGTGAGATTCCGTTGTCATTCCATTGCTTAGGTGTATTTACCCTAAAATGCTTTAATATATGGCTATTTTAGGATTTAATCCGGTCTTTTCGGATCAAGATGAGTTGTCTTAGATTTCTTTAGTTTTTCATCTCTTATCATCTCAAATAGCATACTTGACCATGAATTGGGTGGACTCGTGCCTTTGTAGGCTGTGGAAGTCAGAAGACTGTGAACTCGACTTTATTTGTGTTCAAGTGCATTCTCGCTAGATAGATTGCATGACCCTTGTTAATTTTATTTTTGGCATTATTTTCCCTAAAACGAGCCTTCGAGTGTTTCCTGTCCATTGATGTTAATATTCTTTCAGCAGTAAATTCTTACTCTGATATTTGTTTTTACCAGAGAGCAACAAAAACAATTCAAGAAATGGATGCTATTGGAATAAAGCCAAATGTTAAAACCTATACCACACTTATTCATGGATGGGCGCGTGCTTCTCTTCCGGAGAAGGCCTTGAAATGCTTTGAAGAGATGAAGCTGGCCGGTTTGAAACCAGACAAAGCCGTATATCATTGTTTGATGACATCACTTCTATCGAGGGCTACTGTTGCAGAGGCATATATTTACTCGGGAGTGTTGTCTGTTTGTCGAGAGATGATTGTGTCTGGTTTGACTGTCGATATGGGAACTGCAGTTCACTGGTCGAGGTGTTTACGAAAGATTGAGAGGTCAGGTGGAGAGCTTACAGAAGCTCTGCAGAAGACTTTCCCTCCTGATTGGAATTCATACCATACAATTGCTGCAAATTCTGATCCCGAAACAGATGATGAGCCCGAAAGTGATGACGAAGATAACGATGTATATCTTGATAATGTGACCGATGGTGACAATGATATTGATAACGAAGATTTGAACAGATTATGGTAATAAATCATGTTTTGCTACTATTAGTTTATGTATTGTCAGCCAGGTCATATGCCAATCCACTATTGTTCCTATCTTGAAAATTTTCTTAGCTCACATTTTGCCGAGAGAATTTTTTGTCATAAATTTTAGAAATGAAATCATGAATTAGAAAATGATAATTGTTCCCTCCATTGTATCTATCAAATGGTATTTTTGCTCTCATGCCCTTGGGCTATTATCCTTATAATGCCCCATCCTATTTCTAATCCAAACTTTTACTCCCGAGACATTTACTTCTCACATTTTGATTTTCTTGCAAAATAGTCTATACCTCAAAATTTTAGTTCTTATTCTAACCAATTAATGAATAATTTCTAATGTTTACACATTGATTACGAATTATAAAATCAAACGGATGCTCAATTCTCAGAAACCTCACTTTTAACTTCTCAAAACATTTCGGATTACCTATTCCAACGAATTATGACACCAAAAAATTCTGGGCTATTAAAACCTATCTGCCTAACTGTGAAATTCATCCTAAACCTTGTCATCCATGTATGCAAAGTATTTAAATATAAAGGAACCTCTGAAGATTAAACTCAGTTTCCTCTTGTTGGATGCATGTCCACTAGAAGGCCCATGAGCAATACGACATCTTCATGTTATTGTTGCTTTGCTGCATGGGAGATGAATCATATGGTTTTTGAGGTCTTTTATAGTTTAATCATGACACAAAAGTAACTTTCTCAATTTATCTAGTGTGATAAAAACTTATTTCTGTTAACTGAGGAATGATTCTTTCGTCAGGTAGATTTATTTTCATATTAATGTGACCTTAAGCCACAAGAGAATAATCTAATATTTCTATATTCTGAGCAATATGTCATTCTTCAGATCTCAATAAGCGAGTAACCATTAGGTATAATTAGAAATTAAAATTTAGAAATTCTTGGATAATTTATTTTTACTTTTATTTTTAATTAATTTGGGTAAAAAGTATAAAAATATCTTATCTTTAACTTATTATACACCCATTCAGAGTAAAAAGTATAAAAATATCTTATCTTCAACTTATTATACACCCATTCAGTTACATGTTTTTAACTTTTTTCCCTCCTAATGTATCTGAACTCTAGTCCTTTATATTTTAAATTTATTTCAAATGATCTCTTATTATTCCAATAAAATATGTTGTTAATAGTTAGACCCAATTTAACATTTACATTTTTTTTTGTAAAAATGCTAAATTAGTTAATCCTTAATCTCACCATTAAAAAATTCCCTTTAATGTTGGTGATAAGGTATAAATTATCATAAAAAATTTAACAAGAGTTTGGAAGGAAAGAGAAACTAGATATAGCAATATTTTACATACATAATTTACAGAACAACTTTCATATAAAAATTAAAATAAACCAAACATTATATATATAGTTTGGGGAATAACATTAAATTTCAACTTAAAACTTATAGAGCAATAATTCACTTAAATAGTTTGGAGAACAACACAAATTAAAATAAACTAAACATTTCTTGGTTTCTTAGGGGATAATAATGAATTACATAAAAAAAGGTGATCAAAGGTTTGACAATTGGCACACTTAAAGTTGATTTCACATGGCGTTACATTAAACAACGAAAACAACCCATCATAACAAGTGACAATTCCTCCAATGTTGTGTTGCTGAATTCAACTTCTTCATCAAAAGAATCTTGTTGATTCAGAAGCATGCATGACGTTACTTGAAGAATCTTAACAAAAAAAGAAAAAGGGTTAAAAACTGCTAAATTTGACATGAATAATCTACTATATAAAGAATACATAAATGAGGAATTTAAATTGGCTAATAGTTTAGCTCATTATGCTTTGCACTTTGATTAATGTTACATCAGTTCTTCATAGTGTCATTAGCACTAGAGATAAGAGAAGTATTGCTAGATCGAACATCCTCCATACAACTCTTTTGCTTAATTTCAGAGATTTCAGTGATTTCAGAAGCTTCAGAGGCCATTGATTAGAGTTAGAATTATGGACTCTTTCAACTTTGTTTACTTTCAATTTATAGAGAATTGGGTAGTGAAACGACATGGTTTTATAGAGAATAATAATAATAATAATAATAATAATAATAGTAGGTGTTATTAGGTACAAAAGCACAGGAAATTTTTATTCCACAAACTAGGTTAAGATTTTGACACATGTCATATTTATTCATTTTTAAATTTTTTTAAATACAATTTAAGTACACATGATAAAATCTCAACTCGGCTTGTGGAGTAAAAAATTTTCATTGGCAGTGTGTCAAATAATAATAATCAAATTTAGTTCAAAATTGAAAATTTCTCATAAAATGATTTTGAGAATTTTCAAGTAAAAGTAAATAAAAAGAAAACGAGTTTCATTAAAACAACTAAGGAATTTATATTAGATTATAACACACCGACTTCAACAAGCGAAAAAAATTAATGATTTTTTTAACAAACGTGAGAAAATTTAAGAAAAAAATGAGTTTGTATTTAATACACTATCAATATATAATTTGGGTGAATACTTATCACACTTCGGGTGCACTTTTTAATTCCACAAGACTACCAAACTGCCAAATAGATGCAGTCAACAAGAAGGCCGCAGTGCTGCTCAAGAATGTGGTTGACATGGTGGAATTCGACTTTGGCGAAATTGTCAAGCATACTGAAAAGGTCCATGGAAATGCTTACTACCATCTCCTTCCCTCGTTAAGTAGAACCCAAGGCTCATTAGAGACACTAAGCATATTGAGAGAACTATTGTTGAATTGAACTTCTCACCAAAATGGCTCGAGGGAAAACACACTACCACTGACCCCAAAATGCTACTTGATGAAATTGAGGAAGCAGAACATTGAGAATTAAACAACATTTATCATTTGAATATATTTTAATAATTGTAAATTAAATTATAATTATGATAATTTTAGACATACATAAATCTACAAACCAAAATTCAAACAAATTTTTTCTCTCTGATCTCTAACACTCACCATTAAATCAAATTGGATTTAGAGTATGTTCTTCTACTTGCCGATGAGTATTGATCCATCATACTGGTAGTCGAATCATTGTTTAGAACTCATTGGCGAAACTTTAAAAAGAAGATTTAACAATCCAGTGACTTAAATTAAAACTTCTAAATAGTTCAATGACTTAAACTTTATAAAATTAAGTAACCAAAACTAAAATTTACCTGTAGTTTAGCGACTAATGGTGTAATTTACTCCTTTTTAAAATAATTTTTCCTTTGATTTTTAATTGAATTAAGTAAAAAATAACAAAATATTTTATTAGTAACTTATTATACACCTATTCAGTTACATATTTTTTTAACATTTTTATCCTCCTAATGTATTTGGACTCTGGTCCTTTTTATTTTAAATTTATTTTAAAATGATCCATTAATTTAACAAGAGTTTGGAAGGAAAGAGAAAATACATAGAGTAATATATTACATATAGTTTGGAGAACAACATTAAAATTAAAATTAAAACTTACATTAACACTGTAGCGACGTAAAAATTTGGTGGATTCGGGGTCGCTAATTGTGGCAATCTAGTGAAAAAGTTTGAAAACTGAAGTTTGATTTTAAAATAAAGAGGGAGTCGCCACCGATCCTTTTCCTAGGTGTGATCGGACACCTACAAAATTCTCCTTTTTTAGAAAACTTTATTTTTAAGCTTTTCTAAAAAGAGGTAATTTTAGGTCTGTGTGAAAATCCAGAGAAAATTAGGGTTCGGGAGTCGGTTACGCGCGAGGAAGGTATTAGCACCCTCGCGACGCCCAAAATTGGTATCTCGTTAAACACATGTTGTCTTAATTTTCAAAAATGCGAACTCAATGTAAAGTTTAGTTATGATCCGAAAAAAACGAGAAATTTTAGTTTATTCCGGTTTTTGAGAAGGATATGCCGTTTTAACACGAGTCAATTTACGTTCACCCAACAAAGCGATGAACTCGATGACTTAATGTTAAATCGGTACATTTCCTTGTTTATTGAAATTGATTTAAATCATGAATAAGAATATTTTCGAAATAATGCAAAGTAAAATAATATGAAATAAAAATCAATAAATGAAAGAGCTAGGAATATATTGAAACAGATAATCGAGGTGACAATAATATTAGAAAAGATAAAGGTATAATGTAATAATGGAATTGAACACGAAATGAAAATAATGAATGTATACACGTAATAATAATATTAAGAATGCGTGCGTACGATGATATATGTATATATAGCAATATTAAAAATCCATACAACACGCATAGAACATATACAGTATATGCATACCTTAGAAATGATAAGAATAATAATAAAACTATTTTGTACACTACATAAATACATACACATATATATATAAACAATAGTATATACAATATAATATTAGAAATATGTGTATAATAGTGTAAAAGAAAAATATAACTAATAATATTAAAATATATACAATGATAATATATATAAAAGATATATGTATATATAATTATATAATATAATATTAAAATATAATAATACAACATAAAAAACATGACACAAATAAAGTATAGTATTAAGAACACATATATATAATACATGAAGAATATACATAATACTAAAATATTTAGGTAATATATGCGTATATTAAACACTAGTAATAATATTACCGAGGTATATACAAATATATCAAGTATATCTATGTATTATAAATATATAAATATATAACAAAGCATAAACTAATAATAATAATAATAATAATAATAATAATAATAATAATAATGATAACATTGGAATATAAAAGAAACAAACATAACATTAATAAAATATTAAAATAAAGTGAAATAAAAATATTAAATATGAAAATATATATATGTATACACGTACATAATAAAAATATATACTAATACATAATAATAATAGTAATACTAATAATACTAATAATATAAAAATAACAAGGATATTTAATAAAGATATAAAAATCAACGAAAAAAAGGACTAAAATTGAATTAAAAACAAAGTTGTGGGGCCAATTTGAAATGAAAACAAAGAAAAGGGACTTAATTGTACACGCGTGAAACGTTGGGAGGATCGAAACAGCAATATTTCCACTCCCTCTAAACGCAGCGCATTAACAGGACTAATTTGATAACCTCAAAAAATCATGGGGCCGAATTGAAAACCATAAAAAACTTAATTGTGAAGCATCAGAAAAGCGGAAGGACTGCGGGCATAAATATCCCATTCAAACGAAAACACGCGGATCCTTTAGCGGGTCGGGTCGGATGGGTCGGGCATGGCCAAAACGACGTCGTTTTGGGGCTTAAGTGTAGCCCCCAAAACGACGTCGTTTTGGAGGGCTATATAAGGCCTAAAATAACCAAAAAAATCATTTGGGGAGAGGGAAAGAAAAAAAAGAAGAGAGAGGGAAGAGAGAAGGGAGAGAGAAGAGAGGGGAATCCGGCCAGGGGCCGGTCACCGGACGGCCATCGGAGGCTCGCCGGCGCCGGCCACCGCGTGAAAAAGGTAAAATTTTTTTTATTTTTTTGTTATTTATTCTATTATTTTATTATATTTTTTGATATATATATGTGTATGAAATCGACCAAAAAACGAAATTAAAATAAAAGAAAAAAAACAGTCACCTTAGGTCGGTTCTGATTTTAGCTTCTGATTTGTTGATCTTGGTGTTGTTTTTTGTTTGTCTGAATGCTACTTCTATCTTTAAACACTGATTGAAATCACTCTATTGACTCTGAAAATGGAGTGTTTTATTTCTTGTTTTTGTGTTTTTTCTTACTGCCGAATAAAAAAAAGAAGCCCCCCATATTACAGTCGGATCTGGCCTTTATAGCCATTTCTATACAACATTTTTTAAGTTACTTGCCATTGCTCCTTGTCGCCTGCTCTGTCTTGGTGCTTGCTTTACTTTACAGGTGTCAGATGACCCTCAGAGGCACGGTGGCGTACGTGGTGGCCGACATGGTGGCATGGAGAGCTGGGGCGCCAGGGTATGGGGCTGATGGCTGGTGTCAGAACAAGTGGAACTAGGGTTTCCCGATTCTGGTCTTGGGCTAGGGATTTGTTATTGGTTTGGGCTTGTTTTGTTTACTGGGCTTATTGGGTTAGGGGTTTTTGGATTAGGGTAGGTTAGTTTAGGGTATTGGGCTAATAGTATTTGGTTTTGTAAAAGTGTGAATAGGTTTGGGTTTTAAGGGGTTTAGTGTTTTGTAAATGGAGTTTTAATTTGTAAATGAGATTGGGCCGAAATTGGCCTAGTACAGCTGCCCCTCTTTGCTCATTGTCGTGTAACGGGAATGGAGCAAAGACTAAGTGAAAGGCCAATTTTGCCCTGTCCTGCCGAGTCTTGACTTCATTGGTGCTCTTCTTGTTCAGATGGTCTCCTTCCAGTCCACCGTATCTTGTAGCTTAGGTTCAATCCACTGCATATTCTAATATGTGCCTTGTAACTTCCATCTACTCCTCTATCGCTTTAGTGAGACGAGGTTTGTGATCTTCTCTTTTGTAACTCTAGCGAGACAAGATTTGATATCCTCGATCAGTTCCACTGCGACCTCAGGGAGACAAGACTTGCAACTTTTGACCGGTTCCACTATAGCTTCAGGGAGACCAAGTCTGGTGTCTTTCATCAACTTCAATCTTTATTCTTACTCAGCATGTGATCTTGAGCCCAACTCATTTCTCAGCGTGTCCTGAGGCTCAACTCATTTCTAGCAATATGAGTTGATTTTGAAAAAGTAGGAATTAAAAGGTTCAACCCACCTCTCGTAATATGAGTTGATTCTTGACAGACAGAAATTGAAATTACCTCATCGTATCCTGAGGCTCAACTCACCTCTAGCAATATGAGTTGATTTGAAAAAGTAGGAATTAAAGGGTTCAACCCACCTCTCGCAATATGAGTTGATTCTTGACAAACAGAAATTGAAATTACCTCATCGTATCCTGAGGCTCAACTCACCTCTAGCAATATGAGTTGATTTTGAAAAAGAAATTGAAAATACCTCAACGTGTCTTGAGGCTCAACTCATTTCTCGCAATATGAGTTGAATTTTGAATATAGAAATTGAAATTACCTCAATGTGTCTTGAGGCTCAACTCATTTCTCGCAATATGAGTTGATTCTTTCAAAAACATAATAATAAAAACAGAAATGGAAAATACCTCGGTGTGACCTGGGGCTCAACTCACCTCTTGCAATATGAGTTGATTTTTTTGAAAAACAGAAATCAAAAGGCTTAATTGAAAATACCTCGGCGTGTGTCCTGAGGCTCAAATCACCTCTCGCAATATGAGTTGAAATTAAAACACAAAAATTGAAAATACCTCAGCGTGCCCAAGGCTCAACTCACCTCTAGCAATATGAGCTGATTTTGAAAAAGTAGAAATTAAAAGGTTCAACCCATCTCTCGCAATATGAGTTGATTCTTGAACAACATAAATTGAAAACAGAAATTGAAAATACCTCAGCGTGACCTGAGGCTCAACTCACCTCTCGCAATATGAGCTGATTTTTTTTTTTTTGAAAAACAGAAGTTGAAAATACCTCAACGTGTCTTGAGGCTCAACTCATTTCTCGCAATATAAGTTGAATTTTAAAGACAGAAATTGAAATTACCTCAGCGTGTCCTGAGGCTCAACTCATTTCTCGCAATATGAGTTGATTTTTTTAACAACAGAAATTGAAATTACCTCAGCGTGTCCTGAGGCTCAACTCACCTCTAGCAATATGAGTTGATTTCGAAAAACAAAATTAAAAGGCTTAACTCACCTCTCGCAATATGAGTCAATTTAAAAAATAAACTAAAAATATCTCGGCGTGCCCGAGGCTCAACTCACTTCTCGCAATATGAGTTGATTTTGAAAAAAAGAATTAAAATACCTCAACGTGTCTTGAGGCTCAACTCATCTCTCGCAATATGAGTTGATTTTTGAAAACAGAAATTGAAATTACCTCAGCGTGTCCTGAGGCTCAACTCATTTCTCGCAATATGAGTTGATTTTTTTAACAACAGAAATTAAAATTACCTCAGCGTGTCCTGAGGCTCAACTCACCTCTAGCAATATGAGTTGATTTTGAAAAACAAAAATTAAAAGGCTTAACTTACCTCTAGCAATATGAGTCAATTTAAAACATAAACTAAAAATACCTCGGCGTGCCCCGAGGCTCAACTCACTTCTCGCAATATGAGTTGATTTTTAAAAAAAAATTAAAAATACCTCAACGTGTCTTGAGGCTCAACTCATCTCTCGCAATATGAGTTGATTTTCCTTGGAAAGCATGAATATTAAACATCAAAATACCAAAACCAGTCCTTTGGTAGAACTCGGGTATCTTTTCCTTTGATTCAGTGCGACTCTCATTCAAGATTTCTTGCTTTACTGGATTATCTGTATATGCCATGCATGATGTCATCATGATATGCACATGTTTGTCTTAAATGCCTTTATGCCTACATGATTTTGCAGTGCTCCTTAAGCATATTGGTCGTATGTCATTTTCGCCATGATTGTTGAGGATCTGCGTTCATTGCTTTGATTCTCGACCTTCTCTTCAGGCCTCATACCTGTCTTCGAGCTTTACGAGTAATCGACGTTTCTCAGATATCACCCTTTTGCCCTTGGTTAAACTTTGTTCTTGCTTTGAAGATCTTGCACTTATCAAATTCTTATCCGGGTAATGCTTGACATTTCTTTTGTTTAGAGTATGTCATTTCACTATTTATCATTAAATAAACACATAATTAGATGCATGAAAATGGTCAGGTAGGGACAAAAAGGATATCTCATATTCCTTTATTTCAAATGTGGCAAACAAAGAAAGTTAACCAATGAGAGTAAAAATGTCAAAAAGAAAGAAAAGGTCGTATTCAACGGATACAAATGCTCTAGATATTCAACACATGAACTCTTCCACGTTCCTCAATCAATAATCTTTTCGAGCATGGCTTCTTGCGTAGAAAATTTCGAGCTTTCAGAAGTGCTTCAAATACTGTAGTCTCACTACTTGACCTATCGTTCGACCGCCAGGTTTGTTTCATTAGGACGCCCTCTCGGGTTTTCATCCTAATCTTTTTGTACTAATCAAGACGCCCTTTTCGGGTTTTCACCCTGATCCTTTTTTTTAAGATGCCCTTTTCGGGTTTTCATCTTAAGCATAATATTTCTTCACCGCATCTGAATTCACCGGATTCGGTAACTCCTTCCCATCCATCTCGGTAAGGATTAAATCTCCTCCCGAGAATGCCTTTTTTACAACGTATGGTCCTTCCCAATTTGGTGCCCATTTTCCTCGCAGGTCTTTTTGTATTGGGAGAATCTTTCTCAGAACGAGTTCTCCTTCATGGAACTCTCTTGGTCGTACCTTCTTGTCATGGGCTGCGATCATTCTCTTTTGGTACATTTGCCCATGACAAATTGCCCTTAGACGTTTTTCTTCAATGAGGTTCAACTGATCATATCGAGCTCGAAACCATTCTGCTTCTTCTAACTTTGATTCCATCAATACTCGCAGAGAGGGGATCTCAACCTCGATAGGTAGCACAGCTTCCATTCCATAGACTAGAGAGAAATGAGTTGCTCCCGTAGATGTTCGCACAGATGTACGATATGCAAACAAAGCAAATGGAAGTTTCTCGTGCCAATCTTTATATGTCTCAGTCATTTTCCCAATGATCCTCTTAATGTTCTTGTTAGCTGCTTCAACAGCCCCGTTCATCTTTGGACGATAGGGCGAGGAATTATGATGCTTTATTTGGAACTGCTCGCACACTTCTTTCATCATCTTATTGTTCAGATTCGTGGCATTATCTGAGATGATTCTTTCAGGCAAACCATATCGGCAAATGATTTCCTTTTTCAAAAACTTGCACACTGCAGTCTTCGTCACATTGGCAAACGAAGCGGCTTCAATCCATTTTGTAAAGTAATCGATAACCACAAAAATGAATCGATGTCCATTTGAAGCTTTTGGAGAAATTGGCCCTATGACATCCATGCCCCACATAGAAAAAGGCCACGGAGAAGTCATGACATGAAGGGGTGAAGGAGCTACATGAATTTTATCACCGTAGATTTGACATTTGTGGCATTTTCTGGCAAAATTGATGCAGTCACTTTCCATTGTCAGCCAATAATAACCGAGTCTTATGATCTTTCTGGCCATATTGAAACCATTGGCATGCGTTCCGCAAATTCCCTCATGGACCTCTTCAAGTATTTTTCTGGCTTCAACATCATCCACACATCTCAAAAGCATCTGATCCTTTCCTCTTTTATACAGGATATCCCCATCAAGAACAAATTCTGTTGCCATTCTTCTAATTATTCTTTTATCATTCTCATTCGCTTGTTCGGGATACCTTTGATTCTTGATATATTCTAAGTTATCATGGAACCAAGGCTGTCTGTCTACTTCTTTCTCAATGCTACAACAGTGTGCAGGGACCTCGTATATGCTCATTTTGAGGGGCATTATTTCTGCTTCTCTACTTGCTTTGAATATTGAAGCCAAAGTGGTTAGGGCATCAGCCAGTTGGTTCTCTTCTCGTGGGAAGTAATGAAAAGTTATTTCTTTGAATTCCTTGATCAATCCAGCCACTAAATCGCTGTACTTAATCAATTTTGAGTCCCTCACTTCCCATTCTCCACGGATTTGGTAAATCACTAGGGCTGAGTCCCGTACACCTCCAAGATCTCGATGTTTCATTCGATAGCTGCACGAAGCCCCATGATACAGGCCTCATATTCTGCGATATTATTGGTACAGAAGAAGTTCAGTCTTGCAGTGAACGGATAATGATTCCCGTCTGGTGATACCAGGATTGCTCCAATTCCATGCCCTAAAGCATTTGACGCACCATCAAAGCACATCTTCCATGACTTCTCTTTTGATGACTCGGATTCTATTTTTGTGATGCACATTAAGTCTTCGTCTGGGAAATCGAATCTTAAAGACTCATATTCCTCTGTCGTTCGAGTTGCTAAGAAGTCAGCTATTGCGCTCCCTTTTATCGACTTCTGACTTACATAGGCAATGTCATATTCCGAAAGGAGGATCTGCCATCGTGCCATTCTTCCTGATAGTGCCGGCGATTCCATCATGTATTTTATTGGGTCCAGCTTTGAAATTAGCCATGTCGTGTGATACAACATATATTGTCTGAGTCTCCGAGCTACCCAAACCAGAGTGCAACAATATTTCTCAATGGACGAATATTTTGCCTCATATTCAGTGAACTTTTTGCTGAGGTAGTAGATCGCCTTTTCTTTTCTCCCTGACACATCATGTTGCTCCAGTACGCAACCCATTGAGTTTTCAAACACGGTCAGGTACAAAATTAAGGGTTTTCCAGGGGTCGATGGTACTAGCACAGGAGGATTAGACAGATACCGTTTTATCTTATCGAAGGCCACTTGGCACTCATCGTTCCATTCTCCCGGGTTATGTTTTCGAATGAGTCAAAAATTGGGTCGCATTGGTTGGTAAGTTGAGCAATGAATCGAGCAATGTAATTCAACCTCCCTAAAAATCCCTTGACTTCCTTTTGTGTGCGCGGGGGAGGTAATTCTTGGATGGCTTTTATTTTATCTAGATCAACTTCGATACCTCTTTCACTAACAATGAAGCCTAGCAATTTTCCCGAGGTAGCCCCGAATGTACATTTGGCTGGATTAAGCTTTAGCTGAAACTTTCTCAGCCTTTCGAACAACTTCTTGAGGTTCATTACATGTTCTTCTTCTCCTCGAGATTTAGCAATCATATCATCGACGTAGACCTCTATTTCCTTATGTATCATGTCATGGAATAATGTCACCATAGCCCTCTGATATGTTGCCCCAGCATTCTTTAACCCGAATGGCATCACCTTGTAGCAGAACGTTCCCCACATTGTTATGAAGGTAGTTTTCTCCATATCCTCAAGGGCCATCTTGATCTGATTATACCCCGAGAATCCATCCATGAAAGAAAACAATGAATGTTTTGCTGTGTTGTCCACCAACGTGTCAATATGTGGCAAGGGAAAATTATCTTTTGGGCTTGCTCGATTCAGGTCACGGTAATCCACGCACATTCGTACTTTTCCATCTTTCTTTGGTACCGGGACTATGTTAGCCACCCATTCTGGATTTAGAGGCTTGTAGGAAGCCAGCGTCAAATTACTTCTTGACTTCCTCTTTTATTTTCAACAGCATTTCGGGCCTCATCCGTCTTAATTTTTGCTGGATGGGTTTGCATTCTGGCTTTAATGGGAGCTTATGGACCACTAAATCTTCATCTAGCCCTGGCATGTCCTGGTATGACCACGCGAAAACATCTTTGTATTCGCGGAGTAAAGTGATCAAACTATGCCTGGTACTTTCTGAAATAGAAGTCCCAATCTTCACTTCTTGTTTCCTCTCTTCAGTGCCCAAATTTATTGTTTCCACAGATTCTTCATGAGGCAGAACCTGTTTATCCTCTTGTTCCACCATTCTTAACAATTCAAGAGACGAGACATAATCTTCAGCATTTTCTTCGGCTTCAAATTCTCCTAAGCAAACAGCCTTCTCAAAATCAATTTCAAGATTCGTAACGGGCTTATTCATGTCGTCAATATCTGAGCACCTGAAAGTTGAATGGAAAAGGAAGCTATCGAGGGACATCCAAGTATTGGAAACAACAAACAAAATGTTATGTCATGGCAATGAGGCAAATGTAAGGATAGGCTATGAAATGAGAAAATGATTATGAAATTAGTGATAATGCGAGAAATCGTGACAAAATGCATCTTCATTGATATTCACTTAAATGATAAAGAGCGAATGCAAGCTCCTACAAAAGAATTCCATTATATCTAAGGACACAATAGAAGGTTGATGTTTAGAATTACTCTGAAGGCTTATAAACTACAAGAAGCTCCTCAGCAATCCAATTGTTCAACATGAAACCAGGAGGGCAAGGGCGTATCCTCGAGACATCTTTACTTGCACCAGCTTCTTTGTCAATGACATTTATACTGACATTCTGAAAATCCCTTTCAATTAATCCCAGCATGTTTCGTGGATCATCTTGTCCAGGGTACATCATTCCCGCAGATGTAAATGTTTTTGACAAAGGAGGGTACTCTATTGGTTCCCATTCTGGTTCTCGGTCCAAAGTTCTTCAATTCTTCTCTCTTGATCCTTCTTCCACTGTCTTCTTCTTTGGCGCATGTCAGGCTGGAACCCCAAACCGTATCGGGCCTTGTGGTGCACTGGCTTTAAAGCCCTCACTATTCCTTGCAGATGTCTCCCTAAACCTCTTCTCGCACGAGCTCCCCTTCCTACGGTCAACTTTGTACCCATTCCGGTATTTCTCGACAGTTTGGCATCGGAATTCTATTTCCCTCAGCGACGAAAGTGGCATTGATGAATTCAAGGGATCGAAAGGAACATTCCACTGCGTCCTTGCTTACTTCCAGGTATGGCACATCAGCAGAGATAGATGCGACGATGTCTTCTTCGCCCTCGACTGTGACCAAACAGCCATCCATGATGAATTTCACTTTTTGATGGAGGGATGATAGGACTACTCCAGCAGAATGAATCCAAGGTCTTCCCAAAAGGCAGTTATAAGAGGGTGTAATGTCCATGACTTGGAATTCGACCTCATAGATGTAGGGACCCACTTCCAAAGGGATTTCGATCTTTCCCATGACTTCGTGCCTCGTCCCGTCGAATGCCCTTACCATGGAATGACAGGGCTTTAAGTAGGACAAATCCATTAGTATTCTGGAAAGTGTAGCCAATGGCATAACATTTATCGCTGACCCATTATCGATGAGTACGTTCGGTATTATGTAGCCCTTGTAGCGGGTCGTGATATGCAGCGCTTTCACCGAGCCTCTACCATTTTGCGGTATCTCATCATCACTAAAAGAGATGAAGTTGTCCGCATTCAGATTGTTTACCCACCTATCAAGCTTTTCGACAGATATGTTGTTGGCCACGTAAGCTTGATTTAACACCTTTAATAAAGCGTTCCGGTGTGGCTCTGAATTTAACAGTAGAGATAGAACTGAGATTCGTACTGGCTGCTTGCTCAATTGTTTCACCACACTATATTCGCTGTGCTTAATAAATTTCAAGAATTCTTGAGCTTCTTCCTCATTCACAGGCTTTTTAGTTTCTTGCACGGGTGGAATTTCTTGCTCGACTTCGACCTCGTACATCACTGCTTTCCCTTTTTGCTTCGTGTCGCTACTTTTCTTTATCGGTTCAACTTCTTTAGAATAGCATCGTCCACTTCGAGTAAAATGACCTACCTCCCCAACATCTTCAGTTATGGCTTTGGACTTTTCAACTTCCAGTGTAACGATATTAACATCATATTTCCACGGTACTATTTTGTTGTCCTTATACGGAAAGGAGATGGTAATTCAATTACCATCTGTGGTTTCAATGGCTCTCTCATCGCGTCGTAATAAATTACCAACGGTCGATCAGCACTATAAGGGGGCCCTGTTGATTGGCTATCAGAGACGCATACTTCTCTTTCGTTGGCATCTTCACTCTTGTTAAGGACCTTGATCTCCTTATTATCCATCCGGTCTTGAAGTAACCTTTTAAAGTCCTCGCATGACTGAATGTCGTGCCCACAATCCCATGAAATTGCAAAAACTTTGACCTTCTTCTCCAAAAACTCTATCAGAGTGACAGAGTAATCCTTTCTTAACCAATATCTCCCAGATTTCTGCAGAGGCGTCCTTATTTCTGCCACACATCTTCTGACCTTCCATTCATCCTCTTTCCCCACTGTGCTCATATTCCCTTCGGTATGGTTAGGGAACGGGTTCCCGTGGCGTTACTAGCACTATCGAATCGTAGGATACTCGCGTCAATGAGTCCTTGAACTCTCCTTTTGAAAGCGAGACAGTTCTTAGTAGAGTGCCCTTGGTTCCCTGCATGGTATGCACAACTAGCGTTTGGATCGTACCACTTTGGGTATGGAGGTTTAAGGGGTGCCATGTAATGGGGAGAAATTAGCTATTTTTCTAAAGTTTTGGGTACAATTCCCATACGACACAGGGATGGGGGTAAATTGCGGTCTTTCGGGATTATGCTTGATTGGCTTTGGGCGGGTACCGTGTTTGTGAGAAAGTGGTGACGGGTCTTTGGTTGTTCGTGGCGTATACGGGGTAGGACGGATGTGGTGCTTGGTAGTAAGGGTTTGAGGGGGATAATAGAAATCGTGGATAATTCGAGGTCGGGATTGGTGGTACGATGGGAATTACGATGTTCCATGTGGCTTCTGGTCTTTCTTCTTAGGTGTGCTTTTTTGAGTTCTGATTTTTCTACCTTTGAGGCATTCTATGAGTACCGGATTTCAATATGGAATCTTTCGTGCACTTCCCATATTTGTCATAAACGGTGCCTTTAAGATATAAAGAAACGGTTATCTCCGTTTTGTTAGTGGGTTCCACTTGATGAGAGTTTCATCTCTGCGCTACTGTCTAAAGGTTTGATGGCTTTTTTCCTCTTTCAGGTTATCGGTTGGCACCTATCGATAATGCTTGTACTGCTTGCAAAATACTGACGCAAGTCCTTCCAGGATCGAATCTTTTCTCTACTAAGTTGATTGTACCACCGAAGAGCTGACCCTGTTAGACTATCTTGAAAGCAATGTAATGAGTAGTTTATCCTCGTTCACATAACCGGTCATTTTTCGACAGAACATAATGAGAATGTGCTTTTGGGCACCTTGTCCCATCATACTTCTCAAAATCAGGCACTTTGGAACTTCGGAGGCAAAATTAGATCAGGTACCAAACTGAGTTCCTCGGCACCTAGTGCGGAGAAGACTTCAGTGCCTTCTATTGCTTTGAGTCTTTCCTCTAGACTCCTATATTTTGCGTCATGGTTATCCAATTTCAACTTGGCTACCTCTGCTGGGTCATCCAGATCTGGAACTAGTGGATTAGCAGGACTAGCCCCTGGGTTCGACCACTAACATTTCTTGCCCCCAAATTAGTGGGGTGGAGCAGGTGGCATAGGTCGATGTTCCAAAGCCAGTGGGTTCCTCTTGAGTATACCTCTTTGTATTGTATATGCGGGCGATGGAGTGAATCCCGGGGGATAGAGTGGATCCTGATCATGGTGAATTTTGCTGAGGTTCATAACATCGGAGTTCTGCAGGGTCCTTTTCCTTTGACCAAAGTTGTCATCATCTCATCTTTAGCCATCTGTCTCTTTGCTCGAGCGATTCCTCTCGAGAATCTCCACATTCGGCTCTCATCGTCTCTTTTGCGATTTGGCCAGTTGCTCTTGTAATTCCTTTGAGCCTTGCAAGATAGCCCCATATTTAGGCATTTCATTTA